>NC_142670.1:4072500-4255000 GCF_964200805.1 Pocillopora damicornis
AACGTGTTCAAATTTTCAACGGTTCCTCCCGTAACTTAACACCGAGTCACACAACGCGTGACGCGTTCATGAATTCATCGTTGGCTTTTTCTCGAGACGTGAGCTTGGGCCGCCTATGGTGTCGCATGGTGTATTCGAAGTTAAGATCAGAGAGCGTTTACGCTTTTGAGGAGGCGAAGATGGATATCTACCGAAAATTTTTTGAGAATACGTTGTTTTCGTGCAGATGTGGGGTCTACAGCTGAGGTGAGTGGTAGTTTTGTGTTTAATTCGACAAATTCGCTCTAATTTGCCGTAGCTACCATAATGCTCTGAGGCGTAAATTCAAATAACGAACGTTTCATTCAAGGAAAGTGCATTTTTTCGTTTACTAAATTATGGATTAAAATTAGTTTTGGTATGTTTCGAAAATTTTCCATTCTCGTCAGTGTGGTGTCTTTGACGTATTGACTGTACAACTCCGTTTTGTAACAACAACGTAATCTTTATTGTGTTTTATATCGTCTTACCACATGTTCCTCTCTCCGCTACTACATCCCATAATAATAATGAACATAAGGGACA
Source organism: Pocillopora damicornis (assembly GCF_964200805.1). Taxonomy (NCBI): domain Eukaryota; kingdom Metazoa; phylum Cnidaria; class Anthozoa; order Scleractinia; family Pocilloporidae; genus Pocillopora; species Pocillopora damicornis. Next base: position 4,073,065 of record NC_142670.1, read on the forward strand.
CTACATCTCCCCCTAAGTTATTAAAAAAAAACAACCAAGTAATAAAGTACTCGAAAAGAAAGTTCAGAGTCTCTTATTTTCTTCTGAATAATTTTAAACTAGGCGCGTACATAATCTTGCATCCAGGAGGGCGCTCGCTTGGCACGCACAGGGCGCGAAGCAACTGAAGGTAAGGGGCTAGATACGGCTTCAGATGTATCTGTTGCTGATTGACTAGAACTGAGATTTGGCTGATCCTGTCGGGGTTGCGCTGGTTGCTCGGCTAGGCATGGCTGTGGATCTATTTCTGCTTTTTTAACAGTCCCAGCATCCATAAACTTTTTCGTATGAGCAATGTTGCGCATCTTATTGTTCCCGTTTGTGTCTTGTAAGATGACGGCATTTCCATCTTTACGAGTGACAATGTAAGGTTCTGGCTCATAGTTTGGTGAGAGCTTGTTTTCACGTGTCTGCTTTAACAGTACCTTGTCACCCTCCTCAATATTGCTGTGTTTGGCTCCTCGTGTTCTGTCTGCATACTCTTTCTGGCTGAGTTTTGCACGAGTGTCTCTCTCTCTCAACAACTGTTGCCAATATGCTTCGGTTGCACGGTCTTTGGAGAATTCGACTCGTGGAAGTTTGTCACGCAGTTTCCTCCCCATCAGTAGTTCTGCAGGTGATAATCCAGTAACAGTGTGTGGGGTAACTCTATATTGGAAGAGGAAGTTCTCAAGAGCCTTTTTCCAATCTTTTCCTTCGACGCGTGCAATTCGCACTATCTTCAAAATTGTTTCATTTGCGCGTTCCACCTCTCCGTTGCTCTGTGGCCAATAGGGTATGCCCTTCTTGTGGTCTATTCCCAGGTATTCTAGGAAGCCCTCAAATTCCTTTGACGCAAATGGTGGTCCGTTGTCACTGCGCAGAGTTTCTGGTAGTCCATGTGTTCTGAAAATAGCTTCCATGCTTTTTATCACATGTCGGGCATCTGTCTTCTTTAGGAGAATAGCCTCCAGCCAACGAGAATAATAGTCGACAGCAACTAAAAGGTGTTCACCGTTTGAGATTTCAAGAAGGTCCACTGAGATCTCCTGCCAGGGTCCATCAGGTAGACTGCTTGACCTCACAGGTTCTGGTTTTGATCTTGGTCCCACAAGTTGACAGGGGTGGCATGAACGTATGGCATCCTCCACCTGTTTGTCCATTTGTGGCCACCACACTTTTTCCCGCAACCTGGCTTTAGTACGGACCATGCCCTGATGACCTTCGTGTGCCAACATGATGGTTTGTTTCCACAGGCTCTGAGGCATTACAATGCGAGTCCCTCTCATCACTACTTGTCCTACTACCCACAGTTCTTCCTTAACTGCTTTGTAGGTGGTGCCTGACAATTGGGTCCAGTCACCAGTCATCACAGCTTTGTGCACTATCCGTAAAGTTGGATCATTTGCTGTGGCAGTCTCAACTTGCTTCGGCAACAAAGCGGCTGGTACTGCTGCACTTGCCACGCTGTATGCAAAATCTTCCGTCTTTCTGGTGTCGTCATCTTGAGTTGAGCCAATAGGCAGGCGGCTGAGGACGTCTGCCGGATTATCTTTGCCTGGTATGTGCGTCAGCGTGTATTGAAATTGCTGCAAGTATAGGAGCCACCTTTCTATCCGGGCGGATGGAGGCTTCGACTTTGTACTGAGTACTGTGACTAGCGGCTTGTGGTCAGTGCGGACTTCGAATTTAATTCCATACAGGTACAGGTAAAACTTCTCGCAAGCCCATCTGACAGCTAGAGCTTCTCTTTCGAACTGGGAGTACCTTGTTTCAACGTTGCTAAGCTTTCGGCTAGCGTAATATATTGGCCTGTAGGTCCCGTCTCGTTGTTTTTGCTCCAGAACTGCTCCAACTCCAACAGGAGAAGCATCAGTTGTGAGCCGTGTTGTGGCACCTTGCCTGTGGTAGGCCATCACTGGTGCTCTGGTTAGCAGGCCCTTGATTTCTTGAAAGGCTTTTTTTTCTTTTGGACCCCAGTGCCACTTAACATGTTTGCCGGTTAGGTCCCACAATGGACTTGATATGGTTGCAAAGTTTGGGATGAACTTCGCACAAAACTGAACTGAACCGAGAAAGCTTCTTACTTCAGACTGGTTTTGGGGCGTTGGTGCTTTAACGATAGCTTCCACTCGTTCACTGGAGACTTTTAATCCCTCGCCAGAGAGTACATCACCCATGTAAACCATGCTGCTAACACCAATTTCACATTTGTCATAATTCAAGGTGAGGTTTGATTCTTCCAGTTTACGCATGACCCTGTCTAAATTCTCATCATGTTCTCTGTCGTCTGCCCCTACGACTCGCAGGTCATCATGGAGATTGTAGGCACCCGGGCAGCATTTAATTACTTGCCACACGATCTGCTGGAATTTTTCTGTGGCCATGTTCACGCCAAAAAGCAGGCGTTTGTACCTGTATAAACCATCAGGCGCAGCAAATGTTGTGATATCCCGAGAGTCTGGATGTAGCTCAATTTGGTGGAAGGCCATATTTAGATCTAGCTTTGAGAAAACTTTGGCATAGGAGACTTCTTGGAGTGTCTCTTCAACTGTTGGTACTGGGTGCTTCTCCCGTACGATGGCCTGATTTGCTTGCCTCATATCAAGACATATCCTGATGTCACCATTAGGCTTCTCCACCACAACCAAGGGGTTCACCCAGCTGGTTGGTCCCTCCACCTTTTCAATGACATCAAGTTTGAGTAGTTCCTCTAGCTTTTCGGTGACCTTAGCTCTTCTACTAAAAGGGATTCTGCGTAGTGGCTGAGCGACTGGTTGAACACTCTCATCAATGTGGAGTTTTAGCTGATATCCTTTGAGCTTGCCGAGGCCTTGAAATACTTTTGGAAATTTGGACTTCAGAAGGGCTTTTCGGTCAAGACTGTTTGTGAGGCTTTCCATGCTATCAGATTTGACATCACAGCTATTAATGGACACGCCTACCCTTAACACGCCCAGCAATTCGGAGGCCTCGCGACCAAGTAGCGTCGCTGCCTTACCGCACATTACATAAAATTCAGTATACAGGGATTTGTGGGTCTGTGGTACTTGTACGTTAAAAAAGTATTTCCCTTTAAGCTGGAGAGGCTGTACAGAAGCATAAGCATAAACTCTCTTATTGCAGTCCAACAATCTAGCCTTGCCCCCCGATACAAAATTAAACATTTCCTCTGACATTAAATTACAGCTAGCACCAGAGTCTATAACAATGTTTACAAGCTTATCTTCAATCATGAGTTCCATGGTGTTCTCTCCATCCGTGCTCCCGGTGCTGAACACGTAGAAGTCATCACTGTTTACGCGCTCGTCTGCACTCGCGTCTTCGCACACGTTGTGTACATCACGTTGCTCCTTTGAATTTCCTCCTCTTCGTCCACGGCTAGGTTTTGTTCGTGGGTTTCCACGACCACGACTTGAACTTTGGCTGGGGTCTCGTCCTTTATTCTGCTTGGAGTGGCAGCACACTTCAAAATGACCGATGTGCCCGCACTTTCTGCATTTGTGGTCACGTGAGCGACGGCATTCTTTCGCGAAATGACCCACTTTATCGCATCGCCAACATTTTCCCCCTTGTTTTGGATCACGGGACAAGCTGTTTACGTGGCTTTCGGGAATGAGTATAAGCGCTTCTTTGTCATGATACTGGCTAACGATTTCCATGAGTTTGCTGAGAGGCAGTGTTTCCTCACGGTACAATTTTGACTTGAGATTTTTGTCCTTCAGAAAAGAAATGGCGCGATCTCTCACCTGGTTGTCCCTTTCGCCCTCGTAGTCACAATGTTCTGCTAGTTTCTGCAGGCGAGTAATAAAATTGTTGACGGTTTCACCAGGTAATGGAGTAGCCGCTAAAAATATTTGTCTGGCCATTGGGGCGTTCTTTTTGAGCTTGAAGTGTTCTGAAAGGCAGTCCATAGCTTTTTTGTAATCTTTCGCTTCGCCTCGTGTTGTAGCAGGAATGGAATTATTGAAAACATCTCGGACTTTGGGGCCGGCTAGGTGAAGTAGTAGTGCTCTTTTTTGTGTAGGGTCGCTGATTCCAGAGGCAGTAACATAAAGCTCGAATTCTTCTTTCCAAGTTAACCATCGTTGGGCGAGTGTAGCTGGTTCGCCGACGGCGTCGAACGCAGGTAATCCAGGTAATCCGCTTAAGCATACGGCCATCTGTGCGAGTTTTGTCCACTGTTTGAACTCGTTTCCACTTCAGCAGCCGTACGGCAAGTTGAATATCGTTTATCCTCGTCGCCAAATGTGGTGTCTTTGACGTATTGACTGTACAACTCCGTTTTGTAACAACAACGTAATCTTTATTGTGTTTTATATCGTCTTACCACATGTTCCTCTCTCCGCTACTACATCCCATAATAATAATGAACATACGGGACACTACAGTCAGTGTAGGATGAGGTGGAAATTGATAAACTGCGGAGTGAAAACTTACCCGTAGCGTAAATTTCGTTTGTTTATCAAATTTAAATGCCTTGGCTAAATCCCGAGTTAGAAATTTAGCGGCGATTTACAGTATAACACTTTTGTGGGTAAACGTATTTAAATGAGCTTCAACAAAGAGTATTTATTACTCAATCTACAAGGCATGTAAATTTCGGATTAATGAGATAGAGCAAAAAACTACACGTTAACAGATGTGTTCTTATGCATGTGCAGCGAAATTTAAAGTACATATTTATATGGTTTAGATTGAATCGATCTCAAGAGAGGTGACAAACTAAATTGGGATGTCGTCTTTAACCTTAGTTAACAATGACTTCGATTTGTCTGCCTGTTACGAATAACACAAACATTCTCAATCATACATGAACATGGTAAATAGGAATCTGAACATTACCTTTTCTTAACTATGATTTTTACTTAGTTCCTTATATAACTTCCACATTCGTCAGGGCATGTTGTGCAACTTGTGAAATTAAAGTCATCTAAGTTATGCTAGTATTTTAAGTCAAGTAATGTAAATTAAGTAAAAACTGTTGCATGAGACTTCTTTTCTAATTTCATGTTGACAATGTATTTTGTTCGGTCCATAAGGACAAGATAGCTCAACAGCACAGTTATGTTGCAGTCAAACATAATCTTTGACTTGCTTATGATGAAGGTGAGCAATTAGTAACTAAGTGTTAATTACCAGTAACAAATTTGCTGTTCATCCGAAGCTTTCAGCAGTAAAAATGATGGACAACAATGACTTTCAAGCAATCTATTACCTTTTTTAAATGGCCTGACTAAATTACTTAAGGGAATAAAATTAGGTAAGAATGCTTGATCAAAATACTTTATAAATGTACTGTAATCCTCCAGGATTGTAGCGATTTCAGAGCAACTTTTTTCTCATGAAGAGTACTTGTTACCTCATCTGATAACTCATAGTCATTAGCGTTGGGAAGCCAGTTATTCTACATCAAGAAGGTTGCATCCCATAATTTTATATCAGACTGCAGTTGCTTAGTAGCCTTCAGGACAAGAAATTGTATTTTTGCCAGGTGGTTTTCATACCTGTTGGCACAATATCTGGTTGCGGTTGAGGTTGTTGGGCAATTTTCCAAGCTGTATCACTTCAGGTGTTTTACTTAGTATAACCTCTGCTGCTTTTGCTGTTTTTGAAGTGAGGGGCTGGGTACTTTCATCTGACCTCGAACAAATCTCATGCTCTGAAAGCTGTGGAAGTTGGTTTTGCTGTAGATTCTCTTATCTATTTTCTTGAGGTTGTTGTTCCTTTCCTTGTTCTTTGTGACTCTTTAGTGGTCATGTAAGTTTTCAAGTTGCAATTCTTCTCAAAAATAACTGCAGAAACTTCCATGTCATCACCATTATCTATGTCTTCACAAGATGGTTCTTGAGAAAAGAAAAAAGAGGGACTAGACTATAATTTAATTGCAACATTTGTTTTATCATGTGAATGAGTTTCCTTGTAGTATTGATATAGTACTTTAAGTTCGCCTAATTACTCTCAGGCAAAAATCAAGATCTATACCTTGTTATTAAGGAAGCATTTAGTTCTCAATTGCTCATTTTTCTGTGCTAAAATGAAGCCACATATGAATATGTAGTGTGTATTTTGGTTGCTTATTTTCCTTCACATTTTGTGTACATGTACATTTTTACATGTTTCATTTCACTGAAATTTTATTATTGATTACTAAAATAACTTGAATGCAAAATACCTTGTGGTTTGGTACTGAGATTAGTTTCTTCTGGCTGACATTCTTCAGCGGCTGAGGGGCTGTCATCATCGAGATGTAACTTGTTGTAAACTAGTTCCCCACTCTTACTTCTCAGCTGGTATAGAGGCAGTTCTTCGGGTTTCTCAGAACATTGTTTCCAAGCAGTCTCCAAGCTAGTTTGAATGGCTTTGACTGACCTAGACCTGAAATGAAAGATGCAAGGACCCTCTGGATGATATATGGCTTCACTAGGACCATCATGGAACTCTGCTGAACCATCATCTTTCCTGAAAGCAGGAAATCACCTATTACCTCCAGCTGAGCCTGCCATAATCTTACCTTCTTCACTAACAGGTCTTTGCTTACTGTTGTGGTGGCTCTGTCAGGTAACCTCTTTGCCAACTTTGTAATTTCCTATTCTTGAATGCTGACTGTATTTTCCTCTACAGTGATATCTTCTCCCAGTATGTGAAGAAATGCATTCGGCACCAAATCTTCAGCATGTTAATGCTCCATGTCTTTCTTGTTATGTCTACAATTCTGTCAAAAAACCTTTCCAATAACTTAGCATTGATGGATGAAAGACACACCAGCATGTAGATGACAGAAGCATCATGCACAGCACTGTGATAGTAGATACCATACAGTTTACGAATGGTCATGGTCTTGGGTGGGGCTAGTATGGCTCTCATTGCCGGTGCATGTTTAAATGAAAGGTTTACAAGTTGTAGGATCTGCTTTGGGCATCTGGTGTCTTCTTTGGCATAAAATATTCCCATCATTTCAGCAAGTGGTGTCTGTAAATCCATCACACTGTTGTCTGTTTTTCCATTTAAGAGAATGGTTACCTGCAGAAGTGCTTGATGATACTCTGTGCAGCAAAGCTTGGGTTTTTTGAGGGCAATGGAGAGTGTCTCCTTTAATGTCAAAAGTGTGACCACATCTGTGATGTGATGAGGGAGTTCTTCTAATGCATGGGAAATGTGATTTAGGCAACAATGTTCAAAGTGGTTCAAAGAATAAGACTTCATACTGATTTAGCTTAACTGGCTCTCGCCATACAACAATGCAGGAACTCTGCATGCACCCCCAAGCAATTCTGTGAGTTTCTCTTGCAGCTGTTGCTTTGTGCCACTTTCGTCTTCCCCTCTTGCTTAGAGTTCTCCTCTCAACTGCTCAATTTTTAAGTTTTTGAAAGGGTAAAGGCCACCTTTTATCCCTTCAGGACCAGTAAGAACAAGGTTTTGTTTTTCTTCCAGTGTCTTGTATTTCCAATGTGACATATGCTCAAAGTCAAATGAACTATGCATGTCTCCATCACAGCCAACTCAACCCCGATGGCCACCTTTCCGAGTTTCATCTTCAAACTCAAGGCTTGGATTATCTCCATTCATGAATATCATTGTATCCTTAATTTTGACATCTTGAATCTGAACTTCTTTTGATAGATCTCTTAGACATTCTCTTCTTGTTGGTATGAATAGTACCTGGTCAGCATCTGAACTGCCACACATTCCTATCGTGTACAGATGAGGCTGTTCTATTTCTGCTTATACATCAATTTTTTTGTTGTTGGTATTTTTGGCCAGGTATTCTTCGTTTGTTAGGTGAATGGTAGGATCATACATTTCATGCACCAGGAATAACATGATCTCATTACTTCCAATTCCAGCATGATTGTGCCATAATAACCAGTGCTGGGTTCTCTCTACCTTTTTCAATTGAGTAAGCAACTTATCAGGCTCTTCACTTGTATTTGCCTCAGTAAGGAAGGCAAGTCTTCCTTTAACTTCTTCTTGGCTTAGCTTGCTGTATTCTTCAACTGATGTGATTTTCATTTTTTTTTTTCAATGATTTCTTTCTTATTTCAAACAAGGGATACTTTCATGCTGTCAACTTGCAAGGATGCCTCTCAATTTTTCCTTCTGGTGTAATGACAAGTTTGATGTATTCAGTTTCCAGTACTGGTATACCCAGGTTGAACTGCCCTGCAACTAACTTATCCAGTATTTCTTGTCTGAGTTGGCTCTGAGGTCGATGAGCGTTGAGGGGGTAGGAGTGGGGTAATGGAGTGTTGAGGGGGTAGGAGTGGGGTAATGGAGTGTTGAGGGGGTAGGAGTGCGGTAATGGAGTGTTGAGGGGGTAGGAGTGGGGTAATGGAGTGTTGAGGGGGTAGGAGTGGGGTAATGAAGTGTTGAGGGGGCAGGAGTGGGGTAATGGAGCGTTGAGGGGGTAGGAGTGGGGTAATGGAGTGTTGAGGTGGTAGGAGTGGGGTAATGGAGTGTTGAGGGGGCAATAATAAGTTGTTTCTCTTCCAAAGCAAGGAGAGATCTCAGCTCCTGGTGCTGTTCATTCCTCTTCACCTGGACAATGTTATTTATGTCATTTTTTTGTTCACAACAAATTCTGTTAACATCCAGTGACACTGGAATCTGGTCAAGTGTAACGGAGAATCAGTATAAGCAGCAAGGTATGAATCCTGGGATAAATATTATTGAACATAATTGACTGACTGACTGTCAAGTAAATACATGCATGTAAGAGGATTGGCTAAGTAAGTAATGTGTGATTATCAAGAGAAGGCACTTGTTGTTGGTAAATGTTTTGAGGAGGCTTTAACTCTGGAATATCTGAATTAATTGTTTCAGCTAGCCATCTCATCAGTAACTGCAAATTATATTATGGATTAGGAAGACTTTAAACTTGATTATGAATCTGAGTTAGATCTTAGTTTTTTTTCCTTTCAAGTGATTTTTTAAATGTATGGAAGGGTTTACATGTATACCTCAAGTGTCTGTAAGAGTACAAAGTGACACAGATCTTCATGCACAATATTTAATTTGCTGGTGTTCATGATAGCAAAATACTTACTCTTTTTCTGATCAAATGTATTAGTGTTGACTCCCCAGGACTTAAGTTACTCCTTCAAGACTTGCCCAGCATTGGGTGGTGGAACATTTGCCCCTTTTCTTCTTATTTGATACTCCTTGGCCTTCTCAGACCAGTTCACAGTCTTGCAGTCGTTCACATCCAGCATTAGCTGCTCTAGGTTTCCATCCACAGTACTGGGAATGTGTGACCTCTTCTGTCGCTTGGGGGCATTTTTTGCCCTCCTTTTGGCTTCATCAATGGTTTCAAACATTCTACCATTCTTTGCCTTTTCCTGGCTGCAAAAGATTTTCGTTGAGCTAGGTGAAGGTTGACATCATTATTTTTTCCAGGAATTTTCTACATTTTTTTAAAATTTTCTCTTTTCTTTACCGATTTTTTTTTTTGCCTTAACAGGTGAAACTTTCTTTGTCAAGCCAGCCCTGGGAACTATGGACATTCCTTCTCCAAAGGACTTTCCCAGTTGCTCCTTACATACAGAGTCGAATTCCTTATCTATTACTGACCCTATGTTTTTCACTTCTTTTTTTGTTGGTTTGAAGATTTTTTTTCCTGGAAGCTCTTTGGCTTCACTTTTTACTTCTGTGGATGCCTCCCTTCGGCTCGCCACACAACCTGTGCTTTTTTTGAAGAGGCTACTCTCTACTGGTGTTGTTAAGAGACAACATTTGCATTCTTCTACTTGGTGCACAGTTTTTTTTACCCTGGGCAGTCTTCTCCCAGCTTTCCATAGAATATGCATTTAAATACTGTTCCTTTTTTTTCTGGCGGCAACCACTGTGAAATTTGGCTATCAATGACCTTATATTTCGGATCAATATCAATATCTGGGCAACTGCCCACCTACCCCTCCCCTAACCCAACAACAGTCTATTGATAACAAGTGAGGGTTAATGTTAGGGTAGGGGAGGGGTAGGTGGGCATTATTAAACCTTTACACTGTAACATCAGTAAGGATATTCTCCTTACTGTTCTCAATACATTTTTGTTATGTGCTGGCAGGGAGAATTTGTTTAACAATCAAGAGGTTCTTTAGTTTGTTATTATTGCCTTTATTCTCATAACCTTAATGTTTGATTCAGGGGTGATATTGCAAGGGAAAATTTGATGCTAGACACTATCAGGAATTAAAGGGTTAAAGGAAGCAGGTTATTAAAAAAATTATAACTTTGACTCAAGCAAGTATTTGAATATGTGAGTAACATTTGATGTTTTCACATGTAACAGGATGATCAAGCTGAAGATGGCCTCAAAAAGGAGTGAACTCCACTGCCACAAATAAGTCACTACTTTTGAAACTTGAGCACTTGGTAAATACACCTTGGTTTGCAATTCTGATGATTACAGTTTGCTGAAGGAATTGAAATGTCAGTCTCCAAGCAGGAACCATCCACATGACCTGTAGAGTCATAAGCCATGAGATAACTTTAGAGAAATGCATTTGTGTCAGTAGAACTATTGTGAGTACAGTACCACCTAGTGACAAAAGTTAATGATTTCCTGTAAGTATGAATGTTTGGGAGAAGTTATAGTGGTAACTGATGCTTTTTTGCTAAAATGCATAGGATTTAATGTTTGTAAAGTATATCTCTTAGCTTTTAAACTTTCAAATTTGTATTAATTGTAACTGTTTACCATATTTATTTCTTTGTACCTCAAGCCCTCAAAAGTTGAAGCAAGTTAGTCAATTACCTGATTTCCTGGTTTGGAATTGTGGGATTGATTGATTTATTATTGATTGATTTATAATTTTGCTGTGTAAGTTGCCACATTATAACATGTAATATTATTATTTGAATTGAATTAAATACTCTCGCCCAGGCTTTCATTAATGCATGGTGTTTCTTATCAATACTCATACCCAAACTAAAGATTGATATTAGGAATTGGTCACAAGATATGTAAGTTTTAAATGGTGGGAAACTGGAGAGGAAAAAATCCCTCTTCAAGTAGGACTAAAATTAAAGTGGGCTCTGCTATTTTAATTCATGTTTTTACTTTGACCTGCATGAAAGTAAAATTAATTGACATCCGCATAATGCACAAAGCAAGAATATAAATGACCTAGCTTGATAAGTTATAAAATTAAAATAAGAAAGTTGTGCAGACCATATCTTGCCTTTTATCCTTCTCTGGATATTTACTCAAATAGCATAGTCACTATCAGTCTCTTGCACTCTCACTCTCACTCTTCACTGAGCATGTGGAAAGATGATAACCTTGGGAATTTTTTTTAAATGAAGAAAGGAAAGCTTGCCCTCTTACCACAGATAGTTCTTTTGTACGTCATCAGTACATACCTAGTCTTATTTGTACATCAAGTTGATTGTTCTGGGTAGGCTAACCTAATAAATTAGTTGTGAAAATTTCTTTGTTTGACTCAATTTTACCTGACAAACCTAAACTGAATAATAGAAACTTGAAATTTATTTCTTCTCCTTTTGAGGTGTACATCAAAATTTTGAAGTCATGGCAGGCTTGAACTACAGGTTTATAAGAAATCTGCATATGTGTATGTGTGTTTTAACATATAAAACCGGTGAAAAGGTTGCTTAACTTTTTTCATTAGTACACATTTCTTTTTCTTTTTCGCTAGACTTAAAAATATCTAGAAAGAGAGTTTATTCGAAATCGTTTCCGAGAATTATGTGCATATGTAGACAGCCTGGTGACGTCCGTTTTCTTTTTACTTAGTTCGAATGATGTTTTTTTCCTACCAGGCCTGCTGACACATCCAACGCTTGCTTCTATCAGTTCGACTTCTTCCTTATATTTACTTCATTTTATCGATTTTTTCAAATTTCAAATCAAATTACCATGAATAAAAACAGGCTTTTCTCACGTCACAATCGACATTCCTTTCCTAGTAGCATGAAGGAAGTTTGTCATGATAGACTCAGTTAAACGATCTGCCACGAGTCTCCTACAACTCAGTGGAGGAGCATCTGAAGTACTAATCGGACGGTTCTAGGTCCGACTCCTAATTGTAGCACACCGAGTTCTTTTTTCTTGAGTATACCTGTGTCATTCCCTGAAGGACATCATCTTTCATTGTTTATTTCCCTGGAAATGTCGTCTTTTTGGCTGGAAGGTGTGAGAAAGCTTTCGGAATAATCTTTTGTTGTGCAATGTCCCTTCATTCTGATATTTAGCGATGATAGAAAACAAACACACATGCACTGCATTTTTTTTTTATATTTTGATAATGTAGTTCCGTTATCTTTAAATACATTGTAGAAACCATGACCAGATTATAGGCCGCGCGCTTGAGCCGCGAATCAAAGCGGAAAAAAAATACTCGCTCCTGAACCTACAGTACTCAAGTGGAACTCGGGTGAGTAAGAGATGTGGGTTATTCATTAATTATATAACCAAAACTAACGAGACCTGAAGTATTACTTAGTAGTCTTGGGTGTTTTTACACCACAAGAGAAACACAGGTACCGAAAGCATAATGAAGGAAATTTCCTAATTAATGATGCGGGCGATTTGTTGGCCTGAAAACTTGATGAATTTTTTTGGAAAAGTTGACCAAGTGAGCTGTAATTCGACGGATGAGTGAAAAGGAATGACATAAGGCCAAAGTTCGCAAAAAGTTACTGTATAGCGAATACGACTAAAAATACAAGGAAAAATTAAATCTGATTTTCTTCGACTGGATAACGTGGAATTCTCGAAAATTGGGAAATTTCCGTCTGTTGGAATATAAATACTAGTGTTTTTTTTTTGGTTTGCCCAATCGGAAAATATCCAAAACGTGGTAAAAAATGATGAAAAATTAAAAGATATTTGAACTTCCTAATTTCTCCAGGCTGCTACTAAAGAGAAAGGTGGTGTAGTGGATTAAAGCTTTCATTTAGCTTACTATTTGTCAACAAATTAAACATTCCCATCCATAACGATCCAAACTGGCACAGAGATGACATCCCAACACTTAAATGAGAGCTATGTTGAAAAGAATTACTGAAATGGCGTTGGTGTTCAAGATAGAATAATAATAATAATCCAAAAAAAAAAAAACCAGACTGATGTAAAAAGCACTTTGAAATTACATCGCCGAACTTTCATATTTTATTTGGTCTGTCGCCAATGCTTTAAAAGTACAAAAAACAATTCATTATTTATTTAGTACCCAATCCTATTGCATTTTCGTTCAATCAAGTATAAAAAGTGTAAGCCTCTCACCATGTGATATAATCTTATGCCATTCTAAAAATTACCACAAAACCTTCCTTAGCTTAGTAATTAATAAAAACGAACGTGCTCAACAACCCTGGCAGTTCTTATCATCATTGGCAAAGAAACGCCAAATAAATTTTAATAATTTCAAGTACCAATAACTGAAAGGCGAGCTTTTCCAGGTACCAGTGATGCAAATATTGATAATCATTAATAATTGAATTTTGATATTAACTTATAAGCCAGGCGTATGCAGCAAAGTGTAGATGAGGTGCTATTCTATGCTTGAAATGAATCTCAGGTCATTTCCGGTAAATTTCTGCGCTTTTACTTTCATTTTGTTGGGAATTTGGTTTACTCGTAAAACGAATGCAAGCCAAGGTAAGAAAATTGTATGATAAATACCAATTTGTTTTCGTAAGTCCTGGTAAAAGTTGCCTTGAAAGAACTCGTTTGACTTGAAAGCGTATATTACATTGTTGATGAATTTATTGTGATAAAGATTGATTTGTTGTTCTGATATTACGGTGTGGAAAAAAAATTACATATGAGATTTTGAAAAAGGGCAATGCCTAAAGAGAAACATTATCATAATTCCACATGAAAACGAAAAAATGAGGTTAGCTTTTCGCAATTTTTTGCTTGGAAATTGTTGACCGTCTCGGGTAGTTTTTCACTGTAAATGATTAATGATATTTGCTGTGGAAGGATGTGTCTCCTGTCCACCGAACCTCCACTGGTCTATCGTGTTTAAGATTAACACCCTTTTTTATTTAAAGCACATATGAGAAGCGCACAAAAAGCTCAGGGTTCCACGTCTTTGAACAAATGCTATCAAATTTATATAACGCAAAAATATTAAACAAAAAAAAGAAAAAAAAAAACATAGAAATTACACCCGCCAAAGTTGCAACTCTCCTTTGGTTAAAATTCATTTATGATGTTTGGACTACATGGAAACAAACTGGTCCTTAATCATCTCCAAGCTTAAGTCTTGGCTTAATTTATTCAATACTCGACCGTGAGGCTTCCGATAAGTCTCTTTATAGATTTATTGATATACTTTGTTTCCATGCAAGACCGAAGCTGCTGACGTTAACCTATCGCGGCCAATGCACGCAACCCAACCTGCCACACAAGTAGTTCATCAGGGACCTTAAGGAAACTGCGACAGCGGCAGCAACGAGGAGGTGGAAAAGCATTGCGCTTAGTTATACAAACATTACTTGCAAATGTAATAATGCTTATGCTGTTGACAGTACTTTCAATACTTTAATACAATACTACTTGCAGCATCAATATTCAAGATTAAAGTAACAAAGAAACTAAGAGATTTTTAGGGCAATGACATCTTTTTCTTACCTCGCATGATCATGCAGGTTTTCTTAGAGAATCCTTAAGATTTTGCTTTCAAATTTATCATCAGGTATTTGTCGACGTCTGAAGTTTACTACAACAGTTGATGGATATGCTCTCAAAGGTCATGTGATCAAGAATATCTCCTTCAAAGCTGCTATTCATCTGCACAGTCATTGTAAAAACCTATGTATAATGGAGGATACCTGTGTATCTATCAATATTGGTCTCTTAAAAGGCAGATTTCTTTGCCAGCTGAGTAACTCTGACCACATAAAAGATCCAGGAGATCTTGAGAATGAGGAAGGATTCACGTATAGAGGCAGAGAGGGGAGCAACCCGCTCAATAACACAAAGGTAAGCAAATTTATACCAAATTCAGACGATCAGGTCTGCTAGTGGTCGATGCCAGGATCTGTTCGCGTACAGGAGCAGAAATGACTTCATGTTGCTGTGATCTGTCAGAGTACAGGCGCAGCACTGAAGTCACGTTTCTATGCGTCGTTAAAGCGCAAAGAAAACATTTTAAAAGCCATGCAGTTTGAAGTCAGTTCTTTGTTCTCCTTGCCGGTAAACTGTTATCAAAAAACAAAACTAGGAAAAGAGGCCCGAAAGTGAAGCATTAAAGAAAAAACCCTTTCTTCTCTCTTTTCCAACATAATTTAAGATAATGGACAGTTTTGAAAATCCAATCTTAAGTAGAAGACAACAGGGCAATGACAATGGAGAAGAGCCAAGAAATTTAGCAATATTAAAGAGGGGGTGAATACAGATTTCATTTGGAAAAATTTAATGAAAAATTGATGAAATTGAAAAAAAATACATAGAAAAATTTGATGCAACATCATCATTTTTTCATCAGTATATTACATCACAGCATTAAGATGGAGATCACCTTTTTTCGGCGTGTAGCCATGATTATAGTACTCAGTCTGTTTCTTCTTTATAAGCACTTCTATCAAAATCCAATAGAACAACCTAAATCAAAAAGAAAATATGTTTATGATTAAAGTTGATTAAGCTATACTTTTGGTTTGGTTTCAGAGCGCGTGCCACACCAGTCCGTGTCTAAATGGAGGCACATGCCAACCTGGAATAACGGTTATGGACTATAAATGTGTCTGTCAATCCGGCTTTAAGGGAAAAGGATGTGAAAAAGGTAAAAGTTACGTCAGTTATGATAAGTAGCAAAAGTAGTTCGCACGCCTCCGGATCCCCACCCCCTCCCCAGCACCCATTTGTCGGTGGCCGACAACCCTCCGATCAACAGAAATCATGTAATTCATATGAAAAAAAGAAACTTGAAAGCCCCCTTCTCCCTCCAAACAATATTGCCTGGAATCGGTAAGCAGTTTGATAACATCAGTGACATGGGGGGAAGGAGAGAGAAATGAAATTTACAGAAAAAATTCAAAAAGTAATAGAGCGTACACTTTATTGTAGTTAAATATTGCTGACATTGTGTATTTTTTAATTGACGCATTGCCACGACTTGCAATCAATTCTCGTGAAAAAATTATTAATTTTAATTAGTCGGTTGTTATTGATGCAAGCGAGCCCGTTGTAACATTTAACAATGAACACGAGAAAATAAAACGCTTATGATTGGCTAAAAACGAGTACATTCTCATTTAATACGAGTGCAAATTATAAATAGCGTCGTCTATCTTGCCTTTTTCTGATGCTTTTTTCATGTACTTCATTACCAAGTAATAACTTGATTTCTCTTGCAACTTGGTGTACTAAGCACTTGTAAATTTTTCAAAGACAACAAATTATACCCGCCCTAAGGGCTCGTGCACATCTGTTGTCATTGAAAATTTTATTTCTGTTTATCAACACCAAAATGCAATCGAAATCATGTTACTACCTATACGTATAAAAAGGTCAAAAATCTGTTTTTTTTTCTTTGCTTATAACATCAGTAGCTTACTGTAAGGATAAAGTTTAGATCATAAAAAGGGAGTATCGTTTCTTTTCAATATATTCATAAAATACCAAGACTACTTCGCTAGCAAAGTACTCAATTTGCTTAGCATTAGAGTGGCTTTTCCTTTTTCATAAAAATCTTGTCAATGGCTTTTGTAATGTGTTGTGACCATAGAAACCAAAAGGCTGTTATTTTCTGGCTTGAAAGCTCCGTTTCCTGCCTGGTCTTGTCCCAATCTCACCCCATCAAGTTTTAACACAGTGAGAGAGGTCTTAGTAAAATCTAACCCTTGGTAACTGACATCTAGGTTTCCTCACTCAAGATTGGTTTTGTTTAGTTAATAACATGATTTCGAATGCAATTTAATGTTAATAAGCGCGAGTAATTTTTTTGAAAGACAACAAAATTGCACGAGCGCGTAGAGCAATTGCAGTTTGTTGTCTTTGAAAAATTCAAAACCGCTTAGTACACCAAACTGCAAGAGAAATCATATCATTACTTGTTAATAATGTATGCGACAAAACATCACAGAAAATCGAGATAGACGAAATGTTTACAATTTATACTCGTGTTTCAGCTTTGCACTCGAGTTCCAACTTTGCACTCGCGTGACATGAGAATGCATTCGTTTTTAGCCAATAAGAAGCACGTAATGTACATTATTAGATAAGTTATTCTGCATATTTCAGGGTTCAACGCCGTATTTACAAACCTGGACAGAACAGGACGCACTGGTCCCAAATCACTTGACAATCATTACGCAGGTCAGGATCACGATGGACAAGTTTCTTTGTCGAGAGGTATTAAACTCTGGACTGTGCCTTATTCTGGTCACTACAGAATAGAAGCAATTGGAGCCGCAGGTGGTTACAATGAGCAGCGCGACGGCATATACGCCGAGTATCGAGGAAGAGGTGCAAGAATAAGCGGGACTTTTGTATTGATTAATGGAGAAATCATTCAAATTCTCGTTGGCCAGGAGGGGGCAAGAGTGAACGCACAAGTAGTGGAGGGGGTGGATCTTTTGTAGTCAAAGAAACAAACGACTGCTTGGTAATTGCTGGAGGAGGTGGTGGTGTAATCGATCCGCAATCAAGACATGCAGGATGTGATGCCAGTACAAACACAACGGGGAATCCTGGCTATAAATCATGGTCGGGGGGGCGCAATGGACATGGTTCCCAGACGGTTGATGATTGTAAAGCAGGTCAGGGTCTATATTATAAATAAAACGTGACGATAAGTAATGGTAATGGGACTGAGTGGAGTCCAATTCGGTCTGTAATCATACGAGTGATAACAAAGTCGGATGACTGGCAGCGGGAGTCTGTTTTGTTTATCGGGATTTATTAATCAAAAATTACAATTAGCGAGAAAAGAAGAATGGCCAAGTTATGAAAGACAAAGAACATTTGTCTGTACACTGATTTTATGGTTATTGAGTCCAAGGTTGTTATTGGTTGATTTTAACTACAACTTTGAACGTGATTGGCCTATTGAACTGACCAATAATAACAACTGGGCAAGTGAATTAGTGGAAAGTAGGAAATTATCAAACCAATCACAATCGAGGAAATTGTTATCTGAATGATAACAAGGGGAAGACTTCGATTAAAAAATATGTAGTTATAATTATCGTTAGAATTTTATTCGAAGATGCTTCCAACTGAACAGTTCACTTTAGCGGTCTTTAGTCTGAAATCGTGATTATTTACACCAAATTGAATCCGAACTTGTTTGACTGCCTATACTTATATCACTGGTATTTGTTATTTGATGTTCAGGTGGCGGTGGCGGAGGTTTTTACTCAGATGGAAGGAGTGGACTGGAATATGGAGGAGTATTAGGAAATGGCAGCGAAGGTGGTAACGCTTTTCTCAACGGAGAGAAAGGGGGCAGGGCCTCAATGCCTATTATGTTCGGCGGCTTTGGTGGCGGTGGTGGAGGTACACAATATAAAGGGGGTGTAGGCGGTGGAGGGGGGTACTCTGGAGGAAGCAGTGGGGCTGGTGTAAGCGATTCCTGTGGGGGTGGAGGTGGATCGTTTAACTCGGGAAGAGATCAGCAGAATGAATGTTGTTACAACTCAGATGGGCATGGTCAGGTGACCGTAACATTGCTGAAAGGAAACTAGCAGTTTACCGTATTAGGGCAACGGAACGTACAAGATATGCTACGAAATTACGTTAAAGAACAGGCAAAAAATACGGACAGTTTCTGTTTTCCCTCGCCCTACACGGGGATTGGAAAATATTCACGCGTGTTATTCGTGAAACCATCGAATAAGTTGTAATTATTGACCACTAACGTAAAGAACGTAGAGATGAACCATTAATGGCGATTAATTTCAATGAAATGCGGCTACGGCCTTAGGAAGACCGCACATACCATTGATTTGAATAGAAAAGAGAGATAATTCAAAGTTGTAATGGTGTGTGTAGAGATTTCATATGTTTGATCACATGTTTGAATAAAAATTTCCTTTACTCGAGCCCTTCGGCTGCTGCCCTTTTTAATAACATGCGAAGGTAAACTTTAACCTCGGAACGTGTAATCCTGATGCCTTATTTAAAAAAAAGAATAAAATCGCCGTATGGGGGCCGAAGGCATGTCAGGGAGGCAACGCTTAGGAAGACATCGATTGGAATTTTCATCTTCATTTATAAGTTTGCAAATGGCTGGACGTGTTTACCGTCTCTTGAGGCGCCCACCTCAATTCGGTCAAACGTGTTGGAGCAGCCATGAGTTAAACATGGAAAACATTAATCATTTAACGTCGGGGTTAAAGTTCTAGGACCATGCAAATTTTTGATGATTTCAACATGTTGTTTTGCACAGGACGGCTAAGAGACATATAAAGTTTTAAAACACACGCGCTGAGGCATTTTTCTGCCCATTAGATATTTTGTTTTGTCACTTCCTCGTTATCGTCCCAATCGTGGTTTGACTTAGTTCCTTTTATTATGACTAATTAAGAGCCAATTATTTTCTGCCCGGCCCGACCGACCTCAGTTAGTAATTACATACATTATAATTTTTCAGAGGTTGTCGAAAAATGCTACAACGGCTATTAAACTTGACGACCAGTTTTGTCGATGATGTTTTCGCTGTTGTTCCGTAATTTATGGTTGATAAACATATCCTGTAAGACATTTTGTGTGTAACATTGCAAAGTATTTTTACAAATTGTGCCGTATATTTACAATCCCGCAGGGCGAGTCAAAATAAAAATAACAAGTAGATATACCAAGCGATATCACACACCAATCCGTCCACTAAGTTACTTTTATCCAGCTGATTAATTTTATGACCATTTCCTACAAGGCAACGACGAAAAAAAATAAAAATAGAAACGAAAAGCGGTTTTTTTTCAGGTCTTGTGTTACGCTCACGTCGGACATGCACATGAGACGTCAACCTGTCAAACAAGGTTTTACAACGATTCAATGTTGAGATACAAAAGTGACATATTATCAATGACAACTGTTTGAATAATTGATTTATTGCCAGTAGAAAACACAGTATGCCTAAAGACAAACTCTCAAAGACATGAATGAGCTTTAGGTATTTGACAAAGGTGCTTAATCAGAACTTCAAACAACAGTTCTTTTTTCATCATCCACCCCAATCACATGTCGACAACGCTCCGTAGTAGTCTGCCGCTGATACTTGGTGAACAGATGGCTGTTAACCAAGAGCGATTTTCAATCCATTTTCATTTCTTCTTTGATACAATTTCAAACAGTTTTTTTTTCGCAGCGCAAAGTAACCAAATTTCCAAAGATCGCTTGATATTTTAACTGGATTGGCCCATTATTTGTACTCAACGAAGCGAAGTTGCTCGTATCATGTCACGACTCATTTTTTCCTTTCCTGTGTTTACTTAAAAAAAAACATCTGTCCATTATGCATACACATAAGGGACACAGAACACAAAACACACGATAGCTCTAAGCAGTGTTGAACCGTGTAATTAAACTTTTACAGCTACAGATCAAGTACACAGAAGAGGTACCCATGTTTTATAGCATCAGCTATGTACTATTAAAAAAAACGGTTGTGTGTTCTTCAAAAAAGCGTGAGTAACAGAAAGTTTGCTTGAATTACATAAATATTTGATAAGTTGCGTGTGGCCGTTTTTTGCAAGGATCCAATTGCTAATCAGTTGGTGATAAGTATATTTCTGCCTATATCGACCATTTTTTCACCTCGGGAAATTACGCCCAAAAGTAGTCATGAACGCGTATTTTACAGCTTTGCCTTTGTTCTTTGAATTTGTCCTTTTATTTGGAACTTGGATGTGTAAACCCGTAGAAGCCAAAAATCGCGGTAAGTAAAATTAACAACAACAACCAAAAAACCTCAAAAAACACGCATTTTTTCAGATTCACAAAAGATGCTCCACCGAAGAACGCACCTATTTTAAGAATATCATAAAACACTCAATCAAATACTAATAAAATTGCGCCTGTGCTTGACTAACTCAAGTTGTAGAACGCCGGACTGCCGTGCGTGAGTTCGAGTGTACATCTTCAAGCCCTAAAACGGACAAACACTCAGAATATTAAAATAACTGGGGAGAATTTGTTGCCTCTGCCATAACATTCGCAAATGGTTAGACATTCTATTCTGTACCTTCCCCACCATTCTCTCTGCGCAGGTTAGTAGACGACGTTAGGGAACCCACGCACTTCTCGCAGAGAGTGGGGAACATAACTAACTATGTTGTGGTCTGGCATTGTCAGTGTTTTAAACCAGCTATGAGAAGAACTGTGCCACTCCGTCGAAATATTGCAACTACATACAATACGTATTCACTCAATACATTTTCTTGGTCAACTGATATCGGTGGATTTCAGAGAGAATTCTACAAAGGAATACATTATTCAGTGAATATTGACTCCTCCATGATGTTTACATCGGTTGAGTCAATTTGGTCCAAAGAAGGCAACCTTTGTAAAAAACTTTTACGGATCTGTGTACTTAAGAAATCTGGTCAAACAGAGTTTATTTGAAAAAAAAAAGGGGGGGGTAATTTTCGAAAGGAACTGTGGTGCTGAGTTAGTGGGAGGTTTTATATGATGATTTGGTTTACAATGATAACAGTGAATTTGTCTGTCACTTTTATGATAAAATATTCGACAGCACTTTACCGTTTAAAACAAAGTGAAAGTTAGGATATCAAACTTCAAAATATAAAATACGACCTACAGAATATGATGGGACCGAATGTCATAGATTTTTTTTTTTTTTGAATAAGCATGTCTTAAACTGTTTCTGAAAAGTAACCAAGTTCGGAGCCGTTCTAATCAACATTGGAAGCCAAGCGAATATCAACTGATCGATATTCTCTTGTGAAAGCTTTTTCCTCTGAGGTGGACCAGCAAAGGCAAAAGCTTGATCAGCAAAAGTCTCGCAACTCGTACGAGGCACCTCTCAAAAAGCAAGATTGTTGGATCGCAGAGAGATAGGTTTCTTTTTTCATGATGCGATAAGGGATATCACTCACTTTGTCACGGCGAAAGATGAGGGGCTAACGCTCGTAACGTTAGCTTTAAAGCTCTTTACGGAGGTCAATTTACATATAAGCTAAGTTGATAACACAAAATTAACGTTTACTTGAACTTACAACAGCTCATTGCGTATCTCTCTTCGGTGAAAGATCTCTCTGAGCCTCAAGTTAGAATAAATAATACAGTCTTTATTTATGTTAGCCTCTTTTTTTAATAATTATCTTCTCGCTGAGATTAACTTATAATAAATTTTACCAAAAAAATGCTGTAATCTGGTGGTCAGTTAAAACAATTTTGTTTTTCTCATTTTTTTAAATTTATAATTGTAAGTGTTGATTCCTTTACTATTTCATTACCTAACTTCTACATCATTTAAAGAGTTATTTGTTTACTTTTTTGTTGTTGTTGTTTTTTTACTTTTTCTGCTTTTTTTCCCCATGTACCCCTATCAGCAGGACTCGGGTGTCGAAGTCTACGGTTTGGACAACCAGACAACGGATTCGCTCTCCAAGGTCACTTACTTCGTAATATAACGCTCAAAATGGGAAATGAACTCAGTGGTGACTGTAGATACGAGTGCCTGATGGAAAGTAATTGTGTGTCTGTGAATGTCGGGCCACCCGACAAGAATGGACTCAGGGTCTGTCAATTGAGTGATTCTGACCATATTCAACATCCCGAACATCTTACGGCACAGGAAGGATTCTTTTACTGGGCTACCCAGGTGAAATCATAGTTACCATGCAAATAGATGAAAAGAGATCGAAGACAAAAATAGCGAGAGAATCGAACGCATATGGTCGGCTATTTTAACAAAGTTTAGAAGTCGTTTTTTTAGCGAAACTGCGTTCTAAGCCATCTTCAGTTTAGTCGAATCTTTTATCTGAACATTTATTTTTGTGAAAAACGCCAAGAGGGCCGAAAGCTGATAGTGGAAGAACATTTATTTATTTAATTCAATCAACCCTGATAGAGAATCCCCTCGTTGGTACTTTTCTTCATTCAATCACCAACCTGCTTGATATTGCATCATCCAGGATTGCGAAAAGATAAAAGCCAAGAGCTCAGAGGAATCTAGCAGTTCGAAAAGTGAAATCTACGTAGTTTTCTTCAAATACAAGTGCACATCACAACTTTGACAGCTTAGATGCATGCTCTCCATATATGTGTAGCTCCTGAAAATAAAGCAAATGGCATAGCTAATAAAAATGCCTTACAGGGGTAGAGAAGGGCAAAATCTCAACAGTTTTTTCTGCTCCCTTCCCTTATCGCATGCGATGGTCCCTAATTCTCTTGTATCTATCGATATCAAACTGACTGATTCCCCTTTGCAGGACTAGTTATTTCTGTTATTTCTTTAAGAGACTGATTACAGAAATATCATAAAATTACCTTACAGGTCTTAAGCTTTTAAAAGTGAGTAGTTTTATTACTTCTTTGTAGCAGGTAAGCAAAGAAATCACCCTCGTAAGTGGACTGCAATTTAAGGAATTGCAGAAAAAGAGCCCGAAAAGAATTCAGCTCCCCACGGGATTCGAACTTATGCCTCCCATTGAGAGCTCACGTTGGGAGCGAGGCTTGGTAGCCCAAGTGTTAGTAGTACAGCCCAGTGAGTATTGGGGAGGCATGGATTCGAAACTGCTGAGGCCCGGATTTTTTCAAGCTTCTTTTTAGTACTTCCTTCAAATGCAGTCAACTTGGGTAAATTATTTATTTGCTTGATTTTCATCCGCAGTTAAAATGAACTTTATTTCGTCGAAAAATTGTATAAGAGACGTGATACATGTAGTAAAAGCCGATATTGTACAGTTCCATTGCTAAGTAAGTAGCTTCTTCGAAAGGAGAAGGATGATCAAGACACCGAAAGTTAACAATTACTAATCTAGTAAAGTAATGCGATTCTGAGGGCAAAGTTTATGTTGTAAGAAAAAACGAGAAGAATTCCAATTGTTAATTCTTCATTAATTTTTCATGTATTGTGCAAAAAAAAAATAAAAAATAAAAAAATCATCTTAGACAAAAACAAAACGTTTGCAATAAAAAAGCTGCAGTTAGACGAAGCGAGCTATACTCAAAATCGTCAGATTGTGACGGAATAATACAATAAGCATGGGCATTAGCTTTTCCTGCAGCTTCATGAATCTATTTACGTTTATACACAGGCAGCGATCGAGTTGTGAAATAATTATGGAATTCTGTGGTGTTTGAGAATGGTTACGGCTGACACAAAAAGACCAAAGAGGGTAAACAAACAAAGTCCTTCCAGATATCGATCAAACCTACCAAACGCAGCTTATATTGCCGTGTCTCTCTCTTTATCTTTTAGGCATTAGTAGGAATCCCCTTCAGCCGCACATGTCTCAAAAGGCTGTCAACCGCTGGTTCCTAGCTGTGACTCTCCTACGCAACCCATCTCTTGTCAAGTACCGCCGCCAAGGCCGCCATTTCACGGCGTCTGTTGTGATTCTTGGAAGCGTCAACTTTGACGTTCCAGTGTAAAACTTTGAAACTTGCCTAGAAGGAAGAAGACTGTTCGCTCTTTACGGATATCTTCTACAGTTCGGGGTAAAGTTAAAAAAATTGTAGGGGTCTCCCTCGTTTATTACCACAGAATGATATAGTCTGTATCTGGGTGTCGTTGTTCTTTTAGTTGGTTTTTAATTTTTGTTGAGTCATAATATTACTCCTCTAATGGAAACTGCCCTAAATTCTGTGCTAAGCTTTATTAAACACGTAGACTGTGATAGAGTGTTAAGCGAAGAAGCACACAAAGTATTTAAAACAAAACAAAAAAAATTGTAGATTTTCATGCTGGTTTCTGAAAAGGGAATTATGTTATCTGGCTAACATAGAGAGGCAAATGGTAGCAGTGATTTTTTTTGTAAATAGATTTCTCTGAAAACGATGATGGATTTTATATATTATTTTATTTTCTTTGGTACATTTGTATTTCATATTTCTTTTTTTTTAAGATAATATATTAAGTACTGGAAAGTTATACGTACAAAAAAGAGCAAGCAGTTTAAGTCAGGTATATAGGAAAAAACAAGAGAAATATAATAAATAAATATTACGGTTTGTCAAGATGTTTTAAGCAGAGGTTTATTATTATCATTATTATTATTATTATTATTATTATTATTATTATTATCATTCTCTGTTACTACAGAGCATCTTTACAAAAATATTCAATAAGAAAAGCAAAACGTTGTTGCACGAGTCAAAGAAATGTTGTGAATTAATGAGCTCCGTGATAAGGGGAAAGATTTGGGAAGGGAGGTGTGAGTTTAGAACTGAGGAGCAAAGAACCAGCGGCAAGAAAGAATACGTAGTTAACAGTCAGTTGCGAGCATTTAGTACACAATTGTTTGGCGAAGGCAAATTTCGGCACAATTTCTTTCACACGTGCGAATTATTCATATTTCGATACAAGTCTTGATTCAGACATGGACTAAAAAAAATTCCAGGAACAAAAAAAGAAAATGGATTCTTGTCTCGCAAGCTACAACTTAGAGAGACTTTGCGCGAAGGGTTGACAAACCGCAATTAACCAGATGAGAAGAGCTCAGAGAGGGCTTACACGCGGCTCTGAAGCGCTTTCATTAAAATATCGACAGCATTGTAATTACTCCTGCAAAGTGTTGTTCGCTGAACTATCTTCCATTTTCGAATCAATCAAAGAAAACTGAGTGTGATTCAATTCTAGCCTCCCTTGTCTGACAGCTTGGTACAGTTAGCGAGCTCCAACATCGCGAAGACCTCTGATCTTTCTCGGAAAAAAAATTAGCGGAAGTGGAAAGTGAGGTGGAAGTGGAATATTGGATTGGTGGGACTACCGGCGAAACCGGATTTCATACAATTTTGGGTGCTCGTTGTTATCCGCGCGGGGATCTCGGAAAGAAATTCGGGAAATTTGACAACCGACCACCAAACACAGGTTCGACTATTTATTCCGAATAAGCCAATCAACCCACGCGAAAAGTTCTATTCACCTGTGTGTTATATAGTAAAAAACTGCCATAAGGTGGGTAGATGGAGTAGAATTATATATGAAGCACGAAGAGAAAATCTATGCAGACGAAAGAAGCCTAAGTCCAGCAATTTCTCAAGGAAATTCTTATCATAACCTTCTGATACCGTATCTCTGAGATTCTAGAGAATCCGTCTTGTGGTGCTACCCTTGAAACCACGTACCCATTTACACTCCCAACCCAAAGGGGATAAACGGAACCTCCCCCATGGCTCTTTTCTGAAAATGATTATAATATATGCTATCGTCAGTAGACATGTTCTGCTGAAACATTTACGTCGACGCAGTTTCTTAAATCTGGGGTGAAGTCAAAATATCAGGGCTTACAGACTGAACATAACAGGAATGCCCAGTGATCTGCGACAACACTCATCAATATTTCCTACACTTGAGAAACCACACCGACCTAAGGTACCTCCCATGATGAGGACGCTTTCTATAAACAGAATAAAGCACCATCTTCCAAAGCCAAAGGTAATTTCTTTTTTCTTGCCTCTTCAACGATATATGACAAAATTTCATGTCGCTTTACATGCTAAAGAAGCGCGTCGCGCGACATCCTAAGGAACAGCTGCAGTTATAGAATCTGAAAATATCGAAGTTTATATCTCATTTGATAACTTTATCCAAGGAAATGGCAAAAGGCTGAGTGAATGAGACATTGGTGCGCTCACTTCTTCAAACGACAAGATGTGACAAAACATCCTATCTGTCACATAACGTGCTAAAGAAATGCGTCGCGTGACATCCTAAGTAATGGCTACCAACGATCAATATTAGCAGTTACAGAGTCAGAAAATATCGAAGTTTATCTCTCATTCAATAAACCTATTGAAAGAAATGGACAAATATTATCAAGCGAACAAGACATAGGCGAGCTCACTACTTCAAACGACAAGAAATGGTTTATGCAGGTTGATGCAGAAATTTTCTTCCCTTTGTTATTCCAATGCTCACTGCCTTAACTGAAAAATAAAAGAATCTAAGTTTAGGGAGGAAGGTGAGTTGCCATGAAACATTTCCTGGCACATGGAACGATACATTGCACAACAGGATTGTTTTTTTTATCATGTTTCCTAAAAAGAATGTTATCATGGTAAACGTGTCCACTTGATTGTACTGCCTCTCAATTTGTCGGAGCAAAAGATAAATTCGTAACCCAACTGAAAGGAAAATAACACTTAAGTATCAGTGCTCATACATAAGCTATAATTATGAATTAAGGTAACTTTGTATTGAATAGAAGGTATATACAGAATATTTATTTGCTTCAGCTTCTAAATATCCTTGAAAACCAGGTTGACGTCGTCACCAATGAGTACAAATGGTGCCTAGTAAATCACCTTCTTGAACTTTTCAATTTCTCTCTTACACTTCACTGAGGCAAACCCAGAAGTAAACGCATGGTTCATTAATAACTATGAAAACTGTGCTCAATGGAACACAACTCAGAGAAACGCACGCTGTGTGTTGAAGAATCTCCAGGCTGATAATTTGTGGCCATGAGATCTCTCAGAGCTTGAGCACGTCCTTCCTCTCCTTTCTCTTTGTTCGAATGAATAACGTGGAATTCTCGAAAATTGGGAAATTTCAGTCTGTTGGAACACAAATAGTAGTGAATTTTTTGGTTTGCCCAATCGAAAAAATATCCAAAACAAATATTCTCACAAATTGTCTGATTGATATTGTATTGATATTGTGAGAAATCCTGTCTTGGTCACTCATGTGAGATAAAGGGTTAGAGGTAAAGTCAGCACAAGAGCCACAGGTCTAACCTTGCCTACGCTTATGTTAATTTCAGTAGCATCAGGTGACTGGGAGAATTACTTACTCCCCTCTAGACAAGGTTCCCCTCTAACATATCCGATTACAACCCTAATCTAAACTATAAAAAAATTCTCGAACGTGATTGGTTATCACCAGCCCGATTTGAGCACTAATAGGACAGTGTACGTGTCATGTTTGTAATTGGACAGTGTAATAGGACAGTTAAAGGGACAGTTAACACGTCACGCCTTTGTTAGTGGACAGAACGCGTCATGTGCGCGCGCTGTTGTCTCTCATTTAATTGTTGTTTTACAATTGGTAAAAGGACTTCGTGTAGTCCAATTCTGTCTGATTAATAAAAGTTAATACGACCGAGTGGAGTCTAATTCGGTCTATAATCATACGAATGATTAACAAAATTGGACGAGCGCGAAGCGGGAGTCCGATTTGTTAATCCCCAGCATGATTACAGACAATTTGACGACACGAAGTCCTGTTACCAATTAATCAAAACTATGAGAAAGAAGCTATGAGCTATGAGCTATGAGCTTTCTCAAAATTTGAGAAAGAAACTAGACATCGGTTATACGTTTTAATAAAAATATCAGCAGTTAACTCGGCGAAATGCGAGACAAGAGCGCGCGCTCATGACCACTTACATTGGCATGACGTGTTAACTGTCCCTTTAGTGTCCTATTACACTGTCCAATTACAAGCATGACGCATACACTGTCCCATTAGTACTCAAATCGGGCTGGTGATAACCAATCACGTTCGAGAATTTTGTTATAGTTTTGATTAAGAGTAGATTAACTCGTGATTAACAAATCGGACTCCCGCTTCGCGGTCGTCAGTTTTTTTAGATCACTCGTGAGGGAAAAGCATCATGAGAATCGAATACACTTGTACTCACATTTTAAAAGCTGGTGTCTTTCTATTTTTTTCCCAGTCTCTCAGCCAGTTCTTCAGCTTTCTCATGTTGCTCTTATCACCCAGCTGACCAATAATTTGCTTCACTGCAAAAGGCCGATATTTGTCTACCCATAACACTCTTGGTTCTCCTGCACAAAAACAAAATGACCTTTATTGTCAAAATCCTATGTAGATGAACCCTTTAATCCCTGAGACTGACTAACATCTAATTTCTCCTTTCAATATCAGCCCTGAATCAAACATTAAGGTCATGAGAATACAGCAAATGATCATCAACTGAAGAACCTCTTGATTGTTCAACAAATTCTCCTTGCCAGCACATTAGGAAATGCATAGAGAACAGTATGGAGAATATGCATACTGATGTTAGGGTGTAAAGGATTAAACAAAAACTATACTGTCTTGTAACTCAGTTTAAGTGACACAAACAAGTCTACAGGTGGAAGAACAGATACATGAACCAACAGATGAACTCAAAGGTGGAATTTAGGGTAAAACTGAGGTGTGTTTGAATGGACAGAGGGAAAGAGCAGAGTGAGTGACAGATAGAAAGACAGTAATTGGATGAATGTACACACACAGAGCAGACAGACAGACAGACAGACAGACAGACAAACTGAGTGATACTGTAAATTTGCCAGCAAAAAGAGTTTCTAACGCTGACATTGCAAGCTGTAGCCCTTCGTCAGAGCAGATGGCTAGTGCTTGAAACATTAGCTTTAGAAACTATTTACGAAGGCCAATCTAAATTCTCAACACAGTTGATAAAACCACATTATCTTGTTAATCTCCCCAATGATGCAGCACCACAGTTTATTCAAAAACTTACCCCCTTTAGACAGACAGACAGACAGACTGCTAGACAAATGACAGGATGGAAAAATGGACAAACCCATAGATGGAAGAAAGGAAATGAAGATGAACAAAATATATTATAGTCTATGGCTCCTATGAAATCTCATTGTCATCATCAATGAATTGTGTTTATTTATGCAAATTTGTGGCAAGTTTCCCTAGTATTTTCTCAGTAAGCCACACCCCAGATTTGTTATGAAAATTTAGGGAAAAAGGTGCAACTTATGTGTTGGTGTTCAAGTGCTTTTTCATTTTTTTCCTGTTTTGAGCTGTGCATTACAATGTACAGTACCTTAGAAAGTTTACTCTCTCCATGATCCCATCCCATGAAATAACTTGTTTTCTTGCTCACTGATTGGGTAACTTTTCCACCATATCTTTTTATCAAATCAGCAGCTTCATCTCTCTCAATACTTTCCAAGACTCCTGTAATAACAAAATAATGTCAGTCCATCCAAACAGTTTTTTGCTCCCTAAAAAATAAATTACCATGTGCATGCATGATTCAAGATGAGCAGACAAATAATTAATTCTTCCTTTGAAGGCCTCTTAACACTGTCCAAACTGAAAAGTTACAAATGGCAAAAAAGTAGAAAACTCTGTAGCTACACTATAAACATTTGGGATCAATATAAGCATGTGTGCACCTACCCCTCCCCTAACCCAAAAAACCATCAACTGATAGCAAGTAAGGGTTAATGTTGGCTTAGGGGAGGGGTAGGTAGGCAGTTTCTCAGATACTGACATTGAACCAACATTTGAACAACAACTGAGAGTAAAAGGATAAAATACATTTTTTTGTTTAACCCTTTAACTCCCATGAGTGATCAAGACAGAACTTCTCCTTACAATATCAATACAATATCATGCAGAAACATGATGAGAATAAATAATCAAGCAGGGGATTATTAGTTGATCCAAGACCAAATTCTCCAAACTAACATTACAAGAATTGTATGACAGACAGTAAGGAGAATTACTATTGAGATCTCAGAAGTAAAAGGGTTAATCAAAGCATTTTTTCAATAAACTGTATCTGCAGATTTTCCAAATGAGCCTTAATTCTAATAATCTTCATTTTCCTTTGTCTTGCATCTCTCATTAAAATTTGAAAGGATGGAAAACAAACCATAAAGAGCTTTGAGAGATAATAATAATTTAACTACCAGAAGAAATTAACATGTAACTTCTCCCAAGAATACCCATACATTATCCAGCCAATAGGTAATGAGAATACTAAAACTCATCAGGTACATGTGGCTGTGTTATTAAATATCTTAGACGCCAAAGGACTTATCCTTTTAAGGGGGTCCATAGTGTCGTTTTTGCCAAAACTATTCCTCAATTGGTCACAACCCATTAATTTTGTGACATGGTATGTGTTCACTGTAGTTCATCCTGACACAACTATAACAGATTGGCAGAGCATCTACCTACAAGTTATGCTTGATTAAGCCCAAAAATTAACACATGATGCATGAATTTTACAGAAAGGTAAGGTATGGTGAGGTTTAAAGTTTTCCCTGTTCAATGCATGATGCATGAAGTACTGTCAAAAATACTCAGGATGCCTGATTTTTTTCTGTAAAAAAAAAATTGTGGGCAAAACAAGAATAGTAAGTTATTCACCTGTTTTCTCTTTTGGCAAATGTTTTCCTGGATTCCCTTTCAACTGAAGTAGAACCAAAGAAATCAAATACAGAAGTTGCTTTTTTCTCTTTAGGTTTGACTGGACTGAAGCAAGAATAACAATCCGTTTACTATCCGTTTAAATCCTTTTAAACGGTTCATGAAAGCGTTTAAATGGTTTGCTCATCCGTTGAAAAAAATTTGCATCCGTTTAACGCTTTAGCTAAAACGTTTAAGCGGTTTGCTTATCCGTTGAAAAAAATTTGCATCCGGTTAACGCTTTTGGTAAAACGTTAAAGCGGTTTGCTCATCCGTTGAAAAAAAATTGCATCCGTTTAAAAAAATTTGCATCCGTTTGACGCTGTAACAAAAACGTTTAAACGGTTTCTTAATCCGTTGTAAACAAATTGTTTCCGTTTAACGTTCCAGGAAAACTTTCAACTGTTTGTTTATCATTCTGTTACGGGTTGTTCGAAGTATCAATCTTACGTTCGCTCGATACCCGCCGGTTCTTGAAATGCAGAATGACCGTACCTTATTTTGGCTTTATCTTTTTCGTGATCATAGAAAGCGAGTAATCGTCGCATCCTTGGACAACGAGTTAAGTTAAAATATCCGTTCGTACAAACGTAGAGCATCGACAGCCAATGAAGCCATTCACTTGACCATGATCTTGCCATCGATCTTGTGTAAACAGTGCGCCTCAGATCTTGTTTACAGATTGGTAAAATCGATATAACCCTATCTTGGTTCCCGTGCCATGGTTTGGCTAAATTGGCTACTCTCTATCTGTTTATATCATCTTTATTCATCTTTCCTGGTTTTACTGACAATTATTTCAACGGCCGCGCTTAGTGCGTGACACCGATTCGACCTTTTATTTACTAAAGAACTTATACATTGCGTGATTTGACCCTGAAGCGTCTCGGCTTCAGACAAGGTCGCGGCATTGCGTCTGCAGACTTGTTTCGTGAAACACATGAAGTTTATTTTCAATAATAACAAGAATAAACAAAGGAGGAGATTATGAGTTTCTCGCAATAGCCGTTTAGGGTACTTGACAGCGAAGCTATTCTCAGTAAATTGCGCTTATTTCTTTAATGTCACACGAAAACGGTAATAGTTTACCCAGAAATAAAATGCGCTAGTGTATCCTAGTTATAGTTTTTCAAATTATTTTGCTCAATGTTTTCGCTTCAAGATAATTATCCATTGTCGCTCGGAAAGTTTTTCCGCAGAAGATCTTACCGGCTCAACCACAACCGTTTACATAAATTTTTAGCTCTTCGATTGTCGATTCTGGTCAACCGTACGTTTCTCGGTTTACGCTATCCGTTTTTGGACTTTGGTCAACCGTTTAACGTTTCGAGCCAACCGTTTTAAATTTTGGTCAACCGTTTAACAGTGTTAGCTATCCGTTTTTGGACTTTGGTAAACCGTTTAACGTTTCGTGCTATCCGTTTTTATTTTTGGTCAACCGTTTGAGGGCCTAAGCTATCCGTTTTTGGACTTTGGTCAACCGTTTACATTTTTTACCATCCGTTTAAGCGGTTATGGAAACCGTTTAAACGCTTGAACTAGCCGTTTAGTATCCGTTTAAAACCGTTTTTCTAGACCGTTTAACGGAAAAGCGTTAGTGTCCGTTTTCCCATGGAGGGTCACAAATCATGAAATAGGCATTAGTATTGCATACAGCAACTGCTCTGCAGAGTTAGTAAGCTGCAGTTTGAACAAATTTGTAGGGAATGTTAATGTCCAAGATATTTCAAACTTAAGTGAAATTTAGGTGGCAGTGTATCACAACACACTGTTTAATCTTCAAACTCTCAGACGTAATTAACATGTAACTTCTCCCTAGAATATCCATACAATTTCCAACAAAAGAGTAATGAAAAAGTTGTTATCTTGATCTAACAACAAATTCCTATAACAAAT
This sequence comes from Pocillopora damicornis, assembly GCF_964200805.1. Lineage (NCBI taxonomy): Eukaryota > Metazoa > Cnidaria > Anthozoa > Scleractinia > Pocilloporidae > Pocillopora > Pocillopora damicornis. The sequence goes on from NC_142670.1 coordinate 4,106,274, forward strand.
GTGACTGTGAAAGGCAAAACAGACACTAATGTTTATCAGTTTGAACAGGTAAACCATTCGTTACTTGTTCATCATCCATTCAAACACCTAAAAAAATCTGTTCAAACTGTTCAACAAACTGTTGAACAGTTTGCATACAAGTTCAAAATACATTAACATCCGTTCAAAGTATTGTGACATCCGTTCGAATGGTGTCGACATCTGTTCAAACGGTTTTTGCATCTGTTCGCCAACTAGAAGTGTGCGTTCGGAGAACTGCAGCATCCCTTTGAATGGTTTTGGCATCCATTCAAATGGTTTTAGCATCCGTTCGACAACTAGAAGTGTCCATTCGGAGAACTGCGGCATCCATTCAAACAGTTTGATGTCTGTTCTGTTCATCCATTCGAAAGGAGAAAATTGAACTCATCATTTCTCTACAGATATTCAGTATAGCGGTCGAAACGTTACAATCCACATCTCTGTGACTAAATTGGTAAACCAATCGCACAACCAATCATACAGATTAATAACATTTTCATCTGTTCGAATGGCTTGCCAGTCCATTCGACATTATCTGTTTTACTCATCCGTTTGAATGGCTACACAAACCATTTAAGCAATTTATTCATCAGTATGATTAGTGAACCAATCGCACAACCAGTCGTACAAATTAATAATATTTTCATCCGTTCAAATAGCCTGCCAGTCTGTTCAACATTATCTGTTTTACTCATCTGTTCAAATGGCTGACCAAACCATTCAAATAATTTATTCACCCATTCAAATAGTTAGGCAAAATGCTTAAGGACCGTTTGCTAACTGTTTGTCATCCGTGTGTTTTCGCTGTTCAAACAGTTTTCCGTCAGAGTCTGTTCTGCCTTTCAGGCTCACAAATGTACATGGGAATGTGTAGCAACAAGAGGAGAGAATTAGCAAACAGATCTTAGGAGTTAAAGGATGAATACAAAATAGCCTCATTTTACAATCCTGTTTAGGATAAAAATGAAAAAAGGCAAAACACTGTAACTTATCAGCCTCACTCAGGTACCCTGACATACTCTGACAGGCTATTGAAAATTATACTAACAAAGTTAATTAACACACAGTACCACACCATTTCTCACATTCCAATCCAGAAAGATACCTTGGGTTAGATATATGTAGATGAATGAAACTCTTGGTTAAAACATGTTGTAAAATTATCTACCATGTGCTAAATAAAAGATTCAAGACAAAGGAAATTTTACCATGTATGACAACAAGTACCAACTTTGGCAAAATAAGGTGTTCCCCCGCCCTCCTCCCCGAGAAGATAGATGGGAATGTGAATTGCAGAGTACATAGATACACATGAATGAATGAATGAAAAACTTTATTCATGTGTCAAATCGATCTAGCCGAGGGTAAGAAACCCTCTACTAATAGGGGACACCTAAACTCAATACAGTATTTTAAAATTCAACTAATTTAACTTTTTACAATAGATAAAATTTAAATACGTCATTAACATTAAGAACTAAAAGTTTAAAACTACCTTATTTAATACTCATTATTACATCAAATAAACACATAGAGCGTTCCTGAGCCAGATAATTGTTCATGTGCTACATAGAACACAGTTCTCACAATCGTATTATAATTTAGACGAAAGGTTAGTTAAACAGATCTGTTTTTTAAAAGATTGTAGAGAAGGTGAGGTTTTTATGTTAGTTGAAAGTCGTTTTGCACAGCAAAGGGCCAATATATCTTAGGGAATGTTTTCCATAGGTAACAGTATTAAATCTAGGAATGTGGAAATCTGCGCCTCTGAGGTTGTAAGTGGAACTTTTCAATGAAAACAATTTTTGACAGTCGGTGGGCACAGATTATGCCTCACTTTAAACATTAAACAAGCTATGTCCTGTAGCCTTCTTTCATGAAAAGATTTTAAATTAGCCTTCTTAAGTAATAGCTCATATGTAGATTTACTATCTCTGAAGACTGCACGCAAACCCCTCTCCTGAGTGCATGATGACCGATTCAGTCAGACAGGGGCTGTGATATAGCAGATCTTTTCTCCGTCATCTCTGAAGTCGAATTCCCTGATAACATAAATATCTTTCTCTCTCAAATGCTACATTATCCATTACTTACCTTGCTTTTCGTTCGGCTCTTTCCTACATCTTGCTTCGATAATGACTTTGCAGTAGAATCTTTGCCGCGCTTATTTTCTACTTTCGAAACGCCTTACTTCGCTGTCTTTCCAAGCAGGGCTGAAGAACGATCGAATATCCTGTAGAAATATATGTAATTATAATTAAAACACTGGTTAAAAGACTGCCGCTGAGAACCAAAACGACTAACAAACAATTTTAGTCTAGTGATGTGTTCACATTACACTACGACATTTCGCGCTATCTTTGATAATGTCCTGTACTTCAGTCAGCGGTCACCAACCTAGCTAGCTTCCAGACTCCTGCTATTTCTCTTCCGCTAATTTTCCGAGAAAAACAATAGGTCATAAGATAACCATTATCTAATTCGAATTCGCGGAACCAAATGGAAGGAACTGTCAGACGAGGGAGGTTGAACCACGTGCAGTTACCCCAATAGATTGCTTTGAAAATGGCAAATAGATCCGCGGAGAACACTTCTCAAGGGTACGTACTCTGTTGTGGATGTCGATATTTCCATTAATGAATGCGCCCTAGATTCGCGCACGCTCGTTTAGTGATTTGGTTATTTCGTTTCGCTCTTGTCTCCTCGAGGTGTATTGTTTGTTTATTGAAAAATACTCAAAATTCACAGAAATTTGCGAAAAATTATTTGAAGTTTTATACGCTGTCATTCAAAAACAATTTCATTTAATATAAAATGACTCTATAGAGAAAAAAAACTACGTATAAAGGTTTTACCGATTGGACTTGAATGGATTAAATGTGGTCGTGTTACGATTAGTGCGTATTTTCCCAAACTTGAAATTACACTCGTTTCTAAATTGTATCTGCTTAAGTAGTAGCAGATGATGGAGTTTATGCGCAGAATTGAATACAACTAAGTCAAAGAATTAACGCTTGTAACACTGTTCTTTGCGCCTGTCTTTCAAAGGTCTGATGCCATACAATGCATTTGGTCTCTATTGTAAAACTGGAATCGACCATATCTCCGGAATTTTTTAGGGCTCAGTGTAAATTGCCAAACCAAACCAAACGAACTGAAAATATGAAAATCTCCGTGGTGTTCTTGGCTGAATCTTCACTACGTTCGCGAATATATAAATCCTCTTCTGTATTTAAAAGAAGGACTGTACCATTGAAAAAACCAGGAAAGATTTATTACTCGACGTTTCGGGGTCATCGTGACTCCATTATCAAGAGACTAGTTTAAAAACATGCAAATAAGGAAAGGTACAAGAATAGCATAAATTAGAATGAACGGCTTAAACAAACACCTTGGCGCGGATGGAATCCGTTTGCACGTTCAGTGTTGGCTTACGCATGCGAATATACAACATTTCATTAACAAGGCAATCAAATTTGCCGTTACATTTCGCGATGACGTTGAATTGCTCGATCAAGCGGACCTAATCGACCTCCTCCGAGCAGCTACGAAAAACCAGCTTTTCCAGTTTGACGGTGCTTTATATGAGCAGACAGATGGAGTCGCTATGGATTCTCCCCTTGGACCGTTGCTGGCTAACGTCTTCATGTGCTCGATTGAGGAAAACCTCGAACAACACGGTCAACTTCCGCGCTATTACCGGAGGTACGTCGATGACACCCTGACCATAATGCCTGATAGGGTGACCGCTGGCCAGTTTCTAGACACCCTTAACTCTACCCATCCCTCCCTCCGGTTTACCATGGAAGTCGAACGGGAAGGATCCCTTCCCTTTCTAGGAACTGAACTGCTTAACCGTGCACCAAAGATTGAGAGCAAGGTCTACATCAAAAGAACCAACACGGGTCTCCTTCTGCATTTCCAGAGTCATGTTGACATTAAGTACAAGCGCAGCCTAGTTAACACCATGGTGGATCGCGCTTATCGATTATCTTCTAACTGGTCTTTCTTCTCCGAGGAATGCGACCGCCTTAGAAGGGTTTTTCATAACTTGAAATACCCAAAGCCACTGGTTGAAACTACAATCAAGCGGTTCGTTGAGAGAAGGATTTCATCTGCAGAGCCCTGTCCATCACCAGACGTACCATCGGAGATTGTGAGATTAGTGTTACCCTTCAAGGACCAATCGTCAGCTAATCATGTTAAACAACAACTGAACAGTCTAAGCTCGAAGTTAAGCGTGACTGTCCAACCAGTGTTCGTTAGCCCTAAGCTCGATCAACAGCTTAAGCAACACGAAATTAAGCCCCCTATTGTTAACCAACAATGTATCGTTTATGAATTTAAATGTAACCTGTGTGATGCAGGGTATGTGGGCTATACTCGTGGTCACTTACACGATCGCGTAGAAGGGCACACAAGGAAATCATCTTCTATCTACAAACACTACCACCTCCAGCACAATAGTGAAATGCCTGAACGCTTGATCGAGCAATTCAACGTCATCGCGAAATGTAACGGCAAATTTGATTGCCTTGTTAATGAAATGTTGTATATTCGCATGCGTAAGCCAACACTGAACGTGCAAACGGATTCCATCCGCGCCAAGGTGTTTGTTTAAGCCGTTCATTCTAATTTATGCTATTCTTGTACCTTTCCTTATTTGCATGTTTTTAAACTAGTCTCTTGATAATGGAGTCACGATGACCCCGAAACGTCGAGTAATAAATCTTTCCTGGTTTTTTCTATGCCTTTGCTTTAGCAAATCCCTGCTTATCAAGTGACTGTACCATTCAGCCATAAAATGCAAATGTATAATTCACGTTAAAATTCCGTGAGGCTGCAGCTGTCCAATTTACAAGTTGTCAAGTATCGATGTTCGTAGTCGATAAATAATTCGATTGCGTGACATGACACCTTCCCTGAAAAATATCGCGTGACTAAAGTTGGTTTGCAGCATGTTTCTAATCGAAAAATAATAATTAAAAAAGTTTTCGTTGAGGTTTCAGTAACAGTAATGGTCGTTCTGTTATCATTTGAATGATCTGTAGACTGAACTGACCGATTCATCCTTAAGGGGGGCATTGGGATTTTCTATATTTTTTTTGAGATCGGGTTTTGTGCTAAAATAAAAGAATTTCGGTTTTTCGGATTAGGTATTCATTGCGGTTTGCAAAATTTTCCGTTCTTTAGCATTTGGTTTTCGGTTTTCGTCAAAAATACCTGTCTAATGGGTTACGGATTTGGTTTCCGATGAAGTTTTTGGATTGTCCTACTTGGATTCCGTTTTCTCTTCGATCCAAGCGGCCATTATGCGCCTCTGCGGCTCCACTGATCTCGAATAGCCGCGAAACCTCTGTATGCTCCACTTGTCAACACCGTAGCGGATCGATTAGAGTTTTGAGAACTGGGATGTGAACATTTATCGGTTTTGACTGTTTTGCATGCGGTTTCCGGTTCTGGTGGAATTTTTTTTTGCGGTTTTGCGGTTGTGGATTATTTTTTTCGACGGCTTTTCCTAATAGACCCTCTCATACTTCCGTACAGTGGAGTTCTACACGGATTTTTGCTTTGCAAATTGAAAATCTTTCTTTCTAAATTTACAGATCTTTCCTTTTGTTATGTTCCGTGTCTTAAATTACAGTAGGCCTTATTTAGTTATTTCCTCTGAAATTGTATGAGGAATTCTTTTAAGTTTATATTTTAAATTTTCTTTTTTATTTTTCTGGAAATAAATGCTGTTGTCTTTCTCACTTCAAACTTGAATATGGGACTGAAAGTGAGGGGAATGTGGGCTGAAGGCTGAGGTGTCCATGTTAGACAGCTTGATCCTGCCTTTGTCTGCATTATCATGTATTAACTTTTTAATTTTCCATTCCAGCATGAATTTTTAATGTTCTGTAACACCTTTTTTCTTCTTGAATACTAATAATATGACAAATTTATTTTAATCCAAAGATGTCTTTGTAATTTTGTTTTTTGAGACATGCTGATGGATTTTCAATCTCAAAAATTATCGATTTAGGTGCCCCATAGTTATCAAGGAGAGTCTGTTTGATCTTGGCTGTCTTCCTCCAGCTGTAAGTGAAATACTGAAGTAACTTTCATCAAATAATGACAACAAAATTGTTTACATGTAGCAATGATTTGGTTTAGCGCCCTCCTTCCAATAAGCACCCCCTCTGGAATAGGTGCCCCTCTCCCCCTTGTTTTAAGTCAGAAAGTTTGAAAGGTGTTACTGTTTTGTTAAAACTTCATCTGTAATTTCATGCTTGCATGATTGATAATAATTATTACATGTATTATTATTTTTTAGCTCATCATTATTTTTATACTGGCCTTTGTCAAGCAAAGAGTCAAATCTGGACTTCAAAACTGCAATGGATTTCCTGGTTTGCTGATGTGAGTACAGAATTGATTAATCAAGCAAAAAGGTCAAGGCTTACATTGAAGGTCAGCAACATAAAGTCTGATCATTGTGTACTTTTAAGTAATTGTGCCTAAATCTAAGTGACACCCAGCTACATGTATTTTTTTCAAAAAAGTTGCTACTTGTAATACAAGGCAAGGGGATGTGCTGCTGGTTTGGGTGGCATTTTCATGACTCACTTAGCTATAATGGGGTTACATTTTCAGTAGAGTTACAAGAGTGGAGACTAACACATTTTCATGATTTGGAAAATTTTCCTACATCAAAGTAAGGATTTACAAACAGAAAGGTTCAAATTAGATTGAAATGTACCAGAATGTTAATGCACTAAAGATGAAAAATAAAGTGTTCTAATTTCAGGTAAACAAATGTGTTGCTTCATTTTAGGATCATGACCTACTTAAAAAACTTGATTTTAGCTAGATAGATGCATCTATAAACAGAAATTGACTAAGTTGGGATTGCAAAAATTACATTTCTGGTAAAGTGACTAACTTAGCAGATGGGCTGTATAGTTGGCCACAGAATAGACTTGATGGGGCAGGTATTCCAAGAGGCCAGCAGCAAATGGGTAGATCAGGGATCACAAAAATAACACTTCCCGTAAAGTGACTCACTTAGCAGATGAGGTTTATAATTGGCCACAGGGTAGAATACAATGGGGCAGGTTTTCTGAGAGGCTAGCAGTACATACGCAGCAAAAATTGACCCAAAAACTCCCCCACCCCTGATCTATCAGGAAATTGTGTCATTTCAGTTAGAATATAAACACAGTGCAATAATATGAGGCATTCCCTTATTGAATGGATTTAATGGAAGTGTATTTTTAAGTGAGCTATTTGGGTGCCACTGTTTTACTAATGTTTGTGTGGTTTCCTTTCAGACCATTTGATTTTTTAAGTGATTTTGGCAACAGATTCACTTTTGCTGTTATGTTTGGAGCCACTTCCAGCACATGCCTGAATATGTTTTTACAACCAAACAATGGGATTTTTCGGATGCCTGACCCAGCTGGATGGGTGCAGGGTAAGTGGTCATACCATGGCAACCTGACTTTGAACAAATTGAGTGTTTGTTTGTTTTACTTTGTTTTTTCTCTCACTGTTAAAATCATTTTAAAGACTATAGTAGCTCTAGGTTAACTCAGTTGCCGTGGGCCAGTATTAGTTTGTGAAAAAATTTTAATATAGTTATATAGAATTTAACATACAGTTTAAATGACTAAGAGGAAATACATGCATTGTCAGGGTTTTCAGGCATTTGGTTTGTGTCTTAGCCAGCTGTTAGCATTTGTGCAGCATTTGTTGCATTCTCCAGAGTTTTCAGCGTACTCCTTTGGATGTTAAGGCCCTGGGGCCGTCCTCATCCAGTGGTATACCTTATCAATGCATGTGTTGTTCCACCATGTGCCTGTGTTGTTTTTGCTGTTCTATAGCATGGGATTCTTGTCCTTGAGGATAGCAGTTCTTGGTGTTTCCCCTCCTCAACCCTAATTGTAGGGTTTCTTATGCAGGATCTATTTCAGAAAGCTGCCAGTTTAGCATTGGATAGGCCAGTTGGTGTTCTAGCACCTTGGGGTGCGACTGTAGTTGCAGCTCCTGGGCCCCTTGGGCACCTAGCCTCCATTTGTGATGAGGGTGTGAACTTGATATTAAGTTATTTATTTGGAATATTTAGACAGGCTGGCTCAGTTTGGCTTTTAAAAGCAGGTTTAAATGTGGGCCTCTATAAATGATAACAAGGCCACTCTATAAATGATAACAAGGCCAGATGACCACACTGGGAGCCACATTCGTTACTCTTTGTTGAAGTCTGTAAGTTCTTTTACTCTTTAACTCTCAAGATCTGATTATTAATTGATTCTCCCCTCTAGATGCTGCACAATTGCATATTCATCAGTTATGAGAACTTTTCTGTTAGATCAAGAAAACGTCTTCTACCTGAGAAGTTTGGGTATTCTCATCACCTGTTTGCAGGATAATGTAAGGATATTATAGGGAGAAGTTACCTGTTAATCATTTCTGGGAGTTAAAGGGTTAATGTTCCCTGCTTATAACCATTTGCAGATGTTGTATCAAAGGCAGCACATTTTTCTAAGTTATTTAAAGACCCTGAGTGTTGTTGTGGTCTGGTGCTTGAACCCTCAACTACCAACAGCCTTAACACCTTCACTATATAAAAAGAAATGACAAGGACACATCCAAACTGATCGCTAGATACTTTAATCTCCCTAATCATTCTGGGCGGCATATGGCACTTTGTGGCCTTTCCCTACATCTAGGTTGTTTGAAGGGTCGCAAAAAACTTCAGAACAAAAATTATCTCTCAGATAGGCACTCTTAAACCCCACAGTATCAACAAATGCTTTTCATTTAACTAATTTATTCTTGTTTTCTCATCACCATATTCCCACCAATAGCATAGCTCCATTTTCTGCCTATAAATACACACACAACCCACAGTTCCTCCAACTGCTCTGATGAAGGGCTATTGCACACAAAACGTCAGCTTTTAAACTCTATAAAGTGGCTTATTTCCATTATCAACTCAACTCAGTCAATAATACTAAATTACCCTGTTATACTCTCCCACTGACGTAGCACCACAGTTTCTATACAAACTTACCCCCTTTACCTGCACAGCAGTCCAACACTCAACATGAGCTAGCAGAAAAAAAATTGATTCCTCTGTTTTAATTAGTTTTTCAGAATATTGTCGCTGTTCTTGTGTACAAGATCCTGTTCTACCCAATTTTTGCCTGTCTGACAACTGACAACAGACTGGTTGGGTCCTTGCTGGGTTTTCTTTATGTTCCAATCAGGTGAGCTAGCTATTACTTTGTTTACGAATACCAATTTAATCAGACAGTGAGTTTGTTTTTTAATTATCAAATACAGTTCTCAGAACTCTACAATTGCCAATACTTAATTCAAATATTACTCTAATGAGGAATACTACTCTTGGCTTTGAAATAAGTGACGTTTGTGTTAATTTTGGACCATGTTTTGTACACATGTCCTGGTAAATAGGGAACACAGCATGGCTTTCATGTGATACAATAAACTAATTTGGTTCTCTCTGCTTAATTAACCCTATCAGCCCCAAAGGTAGTCAGCATGTAAGTTCTCCCTCCAGTAATATTGCTGAATCATTCATTAAGAAGATAAGAATAACAAAAAGATTGCCAACTCAAGACGCTCTGATTACAATATGGATTCTCCTCATCAGTACCAATGGAAATTTGTCGTGAAGAGTCTAGAGAATATGGATATTGATCTTAACCCTTTAACTCCCATAAGTGACCAAGAGAGAATTTCTCGTAATAGTGTAGTTTGATCGTCCGGGTGAGTGTAGTCCTGAGAGGGACTGTTGTCGGTAGTAGTGACTGACGTTTCGACAACCTGAGCGGAAGTCATCTTCAGAATCAAGTGAATAGCTGTTGTCTGTCGAATGTTCTTAGTCCGGTTTGTATAAACTGATTGGTCGGTTTGCCGCGATGTTATTGGCTGTAAGACTCAAGTGGCGTAGGTCGGTCGTGATTGGTCAGTCTCGATCCGTTAGTAAAGTTAGGTCGTTCTGTTTGGTTCGTTTGTAATGTTAATGTCATGTTTGTATGGTGCCGGTAGTGGTCGACACCTGTTAAGGGGAGTCAGTTCCAAATTAGTAAACCAGCTTTCCAGAGTCAGTCGTTGAAAGTAGTTGGTGTTGTAGGTTAGGCATTGCGCAGAGTCCTAGTCAACAGTGTGGTTCGAAAGTCGGTGTTGTTCAGCAATGTGATTGTTGACATCGCCTTTCCTCATCGCTCGTTTGTGTTCAGTTAGTCTGGTTTTGAGGTTTCTGCCAGTCTCACTGATGTAGGAGGCGTGCCAGTCGGAGCAGTTAATCTTTTAAATTGGTCCCTGTCTCTTCCTCGGTTCGTCTTGGTCTTTGACGTTAGTCAGTAACTGACGTAGTGTTGTAATGGGTTTGTGAGCGACGCGGATATTGAATGGTTGTAGGATGCGCGAGATGTTCTCAGATATGCCCTTTATGGGCGGTATAGTTGCTGTAGTCGTAGGAGTTGTGTTGTCGTTAGCTTCGGTAGTAGTAGTTAAGGTCGGTGAGTGTTTCGTCGGACGGAGTATTCGTTATAGTTCTTGGAAAAAACACGGTCAAGGTACTTGTTCTCGTCAGATAATATCAAAATATCTGCGGTACGTAGTTTAGCAGATATTTGTTTTTTGCACGTTCTGTATTTGGTATTCTTAGTGCGCTATACAATCAGGTGTTTCAGTTACGCAGTACGCGTTAATTGCGTGTCGTATATATAGCTGCATGTTGTCAGTTCGTGATCTTCCTTCAGGTCTGCTAACGCTACGCGCTACTCCACTGTTCTTTAGCATGAGCGACTCTGAGGAAGCTAGGGCACGTTCTAGTCGGAACGATGGAGTTTTAGATCCTTCTGTTGGTGCTGCTATACAGTCTGCCGTTTCTGAATCGATGGATTCTTTGACCGATAACCTCACTAAGGTAACATATTGAATCTTGGCTTAGTGATTTCGCGAAGCGATTTTCCGAGGAGAACAGCTCTTCCGTTGAACAAGCAGTCAATAGAGCTCGGCGCGAACAATATACCTGCAAAAGGGAAGGAAACCAGCAGCAGTTGGATCATTCCCTCCAGGTGGTGGATAAAATAGACGAAGGATCCGACGCTCTCAAGTAGAAATTGTAGAAGAAAGTTAAAGTTGCTCTGGAGTCAGGTACTGAATTAGTTTCCAAGCGTGTTAAAGCCATTAAGCCAGCTGACAAGAGCGAATTTGGATGGGCGACCGTTAACGAATATTTGTCCGACGAACTCACCTCTGACTCCGACGACGAGAAGAGAATTTACAGGGCTGAGAGGAGAGCCGGGAGAAAAATCAATAAAGAGAAGCGTCGACTTGTCCGTCACGGACGGTTCTGACGAGAAAGGAAGTGGTTCCTCTAAACAAGCTGGTCGCGTCGCGAAGGTAGTCAACAGATCTCTCTTTATTGATAACAATGTTTTTAACGTCTCGAATATTCCAGTTGAATATCAAGTAGCTTCTACTTAATTTTGTTATCTTATTGAAGACATTCAAAGTCGACAAGAAGCCTGGAAAACTGTGCCGGGTTAGTGACTCTATCTCATCGAGCTAAGTATCCAAATTTCCTTTTTGTCCATGTTATTACATAAGCACTATGTAGTTGTTGTAGTCTTTAAGTTTATTATGCTTCACTTTCTTTGCTTTACATGTTACACCAACACGCTGCGGTTGAAACAACCACCTTCTTTTTCTATTCGTTCACATTCTCGTAACAGCCCATCAGCGAAAATTACAAATTGACCGCAAAAAACGAACTTCCGAAATTTTATCGCACGTGGGCTTTTTTACTTTAATTTTTCATGGTGCTGTTGTTTTAGGTTAGACTTATACTTAATTGCATAAATATTTGTTTAAGCTATATCAAAAGTAAATATCCAAAGAAATGTAGCATTTTTGAGACCTGTATGTTTACTTGTGATTGTCTTTTAATTGAAAAGAACTTTGTAAACACGCCAACCGTAAATTAAATTAATGTTAATAGTATTGTAATACATGTATCGTAATGTAGTGTATGCATAATTAGTGTAAGTATAAGTATCAGTAGTGTAAGTAGCAAGTACAATGTAAGTGTAATTAATACTGTAAGTAGTGTAAGTGATCGTCTTGTAAATAAAATTGTTTAAAAAAAGAAAAAAAAAAAAAGTGGTTCCTCTTCTGTACTCCGCGCGGCTTCTTCGTCGAGATCCTCGTCTAAGGATTTGGCTTCTCGTTCGGAAGCTAGACCAGCTCGTCCTTTGGGGCCTTGTTTTCAGATAAGTAGCCTACTCTTTCTCGTTATACTGGCTTTGTTTTTACCTCGTCGATTATGGCATTACACTTGGGCCATAATCAAATATTCTCCATGAATTGCCGTTTTGCTGTATGTCGTTCTATAGACAAGGTTAGTGCAGAATATCAAAATACCTGCGGTACGTAGTTTAGCAGATATTTGTTTTCTGCACGTTCTGTATTTGGCAGTCTTATTGTGTTAGACAATTAGGTGTTTCACTTGCGTGTCGCATATAGAGCTGTTGTCAGTTAGTAATCTTCCTTCGGGTCTGCTAAAGCTACACGCTACTCCACTGTTCTTTTATTTTTATGCTGTGAATTTTATTTTCATGCAATTGTGTGTTCCCCTTTTTTCAGTGTGGAGGTTTTGGTCATTTGAGCTTGACATGCACCAAACCTGCGGACACTTCAAAGAGTAGCGCTCGTCGTGATTGACTAGAGGGCGGTTTGTTGACCACTGATAATGCTGATGCCCAGCAAGTTGAGTGTGATTTTTTAGATTTATTGTCTTCCTGTAGCGACGAAGTCAGTGTTAAAGGCAGTAGCAATGGCGTCAAAGGTAGCTTGAAGTCCTTGCTTAACTTCTGGGTTGAAACATTAGATGCTTCAGATTTCGTGCTTGACATGATTAGGCGTGGTTACAGGTTACCTTTTGCCCAGTATCCCTCACAGTGCTTTCTAAAGAACAACAGATCTGCGCTTCAGCATCTAGAATTTGTTAAGCCTCTCGGCGGGGGACTAAGTCGTACCTGGCCCGCCCCAGATTTCCTATCCGTTTTTCACACCGGGTTTGCCCCCCCGGCACGGCTTTCTCTAGTTTACATTTTCAGTCTCTCTTTTTGTAGACGTTATTAGTATCTGCTTTAATAAAGTGGCTTTATGGCGTTACACTCAGGCCATAATCCAATATTCTCCATGAATTGCTGTTTTGCTGTATGTCGTTCTATAGACTAGGTTAATGCAGAAGCTGTCTGTCGTGTTGCATACTAGTTGCGCTCGTCGCGTGAGAGTCCTGATAGTTGTGGCTTTGTGTGATGTCGCGTTGTAGAATGACTCGTCCAGTAATCTGTCGGTATGTGTCGGTTTCCTATAGACTGCTGTCCGTTGTGAGTTGTCGTCAGGGCTTACCTCGGGTTGTCGAAACATCAGTCACCACTACCGACAGCAGACCTTCTCAGGACTACACTCACCCGGACGATCAAACTTCATTATTACATGTTACCTCCGGGTTCAACCCATTTACTGTGCAGAATTTCTCCTTACAATATCAACAAAATATAAAGCAGACAATTCAGATGAGAATAAAGTAAAATATCAATTAGGGGATTATGATTATAAGTTGATCCAATACCAAATTCTCCAAACTAACATCACGAGAGTTGTATGGCAGACAGTAACAAGAATTACTAATGAGATCTTAGGAGTTAAAGGGTTGAGGTGTTGTATTACAGTAAAAGTACTTTATCAAAGTGATAGATGAAAACTAATTGACCAAGAAAAAAAAACCAGCATAATTAATTTCTTAGATTCTTTTTCAAACTGGGAATAGAGTTTCAGTGTATGAAATACTTGAAGGTAAGGATATGAAGGAATCAAGTTAAATTGTACGTTTTTATTACTCAGCTTTTTTGTTTTTGTTTTGATATTTCTCAAGGCGATATTTAACAAATCAAACACAATTCTCCTTGGTCTGCAGCCCTATTGATTATAGAAATGATGCCAGCAATGTTCAAAACTAAAGTGAGTCCACAAGGGGCAGTCAAGTGGTTTCAAGGCAAGTAGTATTTCTTTAAGAGTATAAAAGGGGGGGGGTGGGTTTGCATAGAGTATAGACAAGGGACTGTAGAAAATTGACTGCCAATAGCAGCCAATGAGTGTGTGGGTGTGCGTGTGTGTTTCTTGTACGAGTCGGTGATAAATATGCTATTTACTGGCCGGGAAGTCCGAATTGGGTAAGATTGTGCCCAAGGTCCTGAGCACCGGTATTTTAGACAGTTTTTCCAAATACGGACCGACCTAGGCTGGTGAGTAACAGTTTTTTCGTACACTCAACGAAATGTTTTCCAAAAGAACCCTAATGAGTTAGTGCTGTAATTACGGCAAGATCCTCCGTGAACTGAACAAATTTTGAGCGAGTAAATGGTAGTGAAACAGACTGAGGTAATGCAAATTAAAGAGAGGCTTCACCGAAATATTTTTATTTGTGTATTGAAAAAAGTGATTTAAAAGGCTTCTATAAACAAATTTTGAAACAATTGTTTCACAAGTATCTGTCACAATCTGACACCTGTCAATTAGAGGGCGGGTAAGAAAAAAGAACAACAACAACAACAACGGCGCTGGTTTGGCAAATAAACTTACGTGAAAGTAATTGTAATTAAATTTAAAAGTATATTTTGAAGTTGTGGAAGTTTGCTCGTTTGTTTAGTGCAATCACGCGAGTAACTCTGGTCTTTCATCAAAAGGGGAATTTTAATGCAGCTTTTTATTGCTGAATTCCTACGTTTTCTGTTTTGAAATTACGGAAGCGACTGTCCGATTTGAACGGACTTACAACGACTTACCGAAAGCATATTTAAAGTATAGAAGACTTCGCTCAGTGGTTTTTACTGAACAACTTGTTTGAGAGATTCAGATATATGATAAATGAAATTTCCGCTAACAATTTCAATTATAAAGAAATACCTCACCTTTTAACTTTCTGAGCTTCTTCTACTGAAGGTTTAGGTTAGTCGCAAATGGTTTTTAGGCCGCGCGTCAACCCATTTAATGACGTACTTGCTACCAAAATTCATTTCAAAACCAAATTTTTGACTGGCAACCAAAGTGATTTGAGAGAGAGAAATTGAGGATCAATAAGTTGTTAATCGGCTTGATTTTCTGTCAAATAATTTGCTTAAAAATACTACCCAGCTGGCAAAACGAAATGTATTTACGAAAAATAGCGACAAAGTTAGGCATGTAGTGCGGGGCTTGCGCAAGCGATACCGTGCCAGTGGCCGGGCAGAGATAGGAAAATCCGGATCGCACTTATGGCCAGTAAGATTACAGGATTCGTTACTGCGCCCTCTGAGAAAGACAAAAGGTAAATACAGTTCTTTCGAGAAAGGCTGTCGGAAGAAAGCATGTCGGAAGTGCAAGGGATAACCCCGAAAGGTATTGCGGGTAGCTTTTATGTCATGGTTAGACTTGACCTCAGGATTTCAGGGAAAGTTAAGAAAATGTTAATTTAAGGACGAGGCATCATGGGTTTGATTAACCTATTTTATTTAAAACACTGACTTTAAATTCTAAACTGTATGAAAACGAAAAAAAGAACGAACTAACACTAATTAATTTATCTTTACTTTTTATGTCCGTATTAATTACTGTTACCCAGATAATCTTTTGAGATTGTCGCGTTCACTTTAAATTTTTGCTCTTTTTTCCGACAAACTTTCCGGTAATAACTTTATAAGGTAAACTGTGTATCTCCAGTTGGAAATTTATGATAACTTGCATTCACATTTAATTTACGTTTTTTCTAAGTCTGTTCAGGTGGGAGAGGAAGAAAGAAGTGTAGGGGCGGGGGAGGTGCAGCTCAACGAGGAACTAATTGATATTATAAAATAATTCAAATAGTACGCGCGCTCTGATTGGCCATAAAACCATTTTACATAAGCGTACGTATACACGGTTTTCGTTCCTCTTTCATTAGTTATTTTATAAAAGAAATGTAAAATGGTTTCCGTGTTTACATAGCCTGATGTAAACATTTGGGAGGTTGGGAGAGCACTCGATAAGCTGGAAACCACTCCGCTTCGCGTCGTGGTTTCCTACGCTTATCTCGTGTTCTCCCAACCTCCCAAGTGTTTACATCAGGCTATGTAAACACGGAAACCATTTTACATTTCTTCATTCAAAAACTCAACTACCAAAATTACATAAATTCTCGAACTTTAACTACATAGTATGAGAAAAAAGATTCTTCCCCTTCCTTGTTAATGTTTTATTACTGTTTCACATTGATTTACCAAGACATGTTTTTCGCGCACAAATAACTCATAAAAAAAACATTGAACAAGATGAAAGGGGCAGTAAGAGAAGTAGATTGAAATTTTTCATTCAGTTTAGACACTTAAGTTTGCGATTTCTTTCGCACTTTGTCAGATAATCAAAGCTCCCCGGTTGAGATCTCTATTCCCTGTAAATTACTCTTCATCCCACGCTTGTTATTAAACTAGTAACGTCTCTGGCAAGGATCCTCTCCAGCTTTCGCTATTCGATAATCATATCTAAATAATCAATTTATTCCAATTGTATTCTTCAGCTCAACACCTTGATACTCGTACGAGTCATAAAGGAGATGACCAATTTGTTGCAGCCAACTGGGGAAGACAACCATTTTCAGCAAATACGGTAAGATTTACAACATAAAACTAAAACAAAATAGTGGAAGAGGCAGCCATGTCCTCCTGTGAGGCTCTATTCGCCTAACTTCCTCATTCCTTAATCAGTAAGGCATTACGATATCTGAAAATGAAAATTCACTGTCAAAGGAAAATAAATGAATGTTTTCTTTTAACTCCTAGAATGGGGCATCAAAACATGCGCAGGGATGATTCCCCTGCTGGGTGTCGCGTGGCTATTCGGTCTCCTCTCGCCTGTACATAAAGCTTTCGCTTACATCTTCACCATACGTAACTCTTCTCAGGTCAGTGTTCGATGGTAGCTCTCAAAATTATTCAATCTCTATCATTATTTTACTTTCTAACCAAGTAAAACACCATTACGATGGTCACATGATATTTTTTTGGAAATTTAAAACAAAAATGCTGTTAACTATGCAAGAGAAGACAGACTTCTTTTTCAATTATATGATATGCAATTTTCCTTCCCTCTTGGAAATCTTAATAGGTACTTTGTCTAATTTGTTCGCATATTGTAAAAATTAATGATCTTGAAATCATGTTTATGCTGCAGGGTTTCCTGATTTTCGCTCTACACTGCATGCGAAACACTCAGGTAAGAAAAAAAATCAAACTAATTTTTAACTCCATATCATCAAGTTTTAGTGTTTCGATAGATATCTGAGTACTTGTGCTAAGAACCGTGTTTCGCGTCGCTCGTCTATCTGCAGATCAGAGAGCGTTTCACAAGAAAGATGAACATCGTTTTTCGATCTTCTATAAAGAATAACTACAAGGAAGAGCTCACAGGTCAATCCAAGTGAGGTTGGGGATGTATGGGCAGTTAAATTGCAGTTTTGTGCTGAATTTTAATCGAAATCGCACCTAACTTAAATAACTGGATCCAGCCAACCGGAAATGACAGTCAATTACTTAGTACAATCACTTAGTTAACAGCAATAAGTCGGTTACGATCGATCTGACTTGCGGTCTTTCTTTCCGTTATTGTTTAAGCACTCAACTGGCCGTAATTGTACTCCATATTCTTTACTGGATCTTTTTCTTTTTTTTTTTTTTTTAACATTTTTCTGGATCAGTTACTTGTAGCCATTATTTTTCGCATTCCTAAAATGAGGAGTATCGTTTTAAATCGAAAACACATCGATTAATTTGGAATTGAATTGGCGCAATGTTAGCCTTAAATGGCATAAACCAAGAGATTATAAACTATTCGGCACACATTATTAAACAACGATTAAAGAACTTTTACACAGGGTATACAATTTAAAGGAAAAAGCTTAGCGATAGAAATGCAAAATATTTCGATGGGCCTGGTTTTCAAATATCATTACAGTGAAACTTGGCATTGCAGAGGAATTTCAATGAGGGAGAGAAGGAGTCCATTATGTAGATGTGCTTAACAGTTTATAATAATCTAATTTACGTCATACCCATTTATAAATAAACATGGTGACGAAGCGTGCGATTATGACGGAAGAAGTAAAAATAAGAATTATTCTGAAGTAAACAAGCTCTTTCCTCTCTACACTGCTCAAATGCGATAGGTCAAAACGCTTCAAGCTTCGATTGACCTAATATATCGCAGCTAAGACGAGCGAATATTTCAGAATAAATAATCAATTATTCTATGAGCGTGGAGAGATACTGGGAGAGTAGAATGTCTCGCCCACCGAGCACATCACTATGACCCAAGAACGTCTCGCACTAAGAGCTTCTGACTCACCGCTCGTTCTAAATTGTTGGAATTCAAACATTTGGACAGAAACGTGATGGTCTGCATGACGCTTTTCTAGGAGAGAGTTGTTTTGTAGGCTGAACACTAAACTTTGGCTGTTAGCCACAATTGTTTTAAAGGCATACGAAGTAATTAGCATGTCATAGGCGAGATGAATAAATAACAATAATTTCTATTTATACATAACGAACAGATGGCATACTAGCTTAAGCTGCCCGTTGATAAAACAGAATTTTGTTTAAGCCAACTTTCATTTAACAGAGCCCATAAAGAAATTACCGTTTTTACCATCAAATATTTTTTAGCTGCTTCTTCTACATCACTTGAACTACAAAAAGTGTTTTAATGCTATGAAGTTTTCCGATTGTATTAGAAAAACAATGCTCCACATCAGGTGCAAGTGGCTTTTTGTCCATTGGTCCGTCTATGACAGAAAAAAAAATGCCATGAACATGTGTTCAGAGATCATGATTTGCATTAAAGTCTAACTCGTACGAAAGGCTTTTTGTGAGGATGCCGCAAATCCGCAACTCTCACGCGGTGTGAATCAAATATAAGTGAATCCTGCAAAATGTTCAAAACACCGGTGATATGTTGTATGCTTGGTGAGTACGACCCTAGTTATTCCTGTTTGTTCTGCGGTAGCTATGAAACCGTCAAAATCGACTTTTATTTGTAAAATATTTATTTCGATATTTACCTTACGGAACTCTAATAACTAAACATACCAAACTCTTAACATGTCCTCTCTAGTTGTTGTCTAATTATTAAAGCTAATTATCATCATTATCGTTATTATTAGTTTCTCGATATTTTTCTCTTTCCTTACAATGAAAAATAATTGAATAATAATCACCCGTAATGACACATTCGTATAAGTTGTACTCTAGGTTAGTACCACCTTAATTATATCTTGACTTTCCATTTGTGACACATTTATATCCATTTTGGAACGTCCTGTGAAATTCAGCCAAACCAAACAGAAAAAAAAAATAGTCAGGTGGCGGATATTTGGCACTGTTAATTAAAACAAAACAAAACAGACTTTAAAGATTTCCGCATTAAACTTTCAGTTCTTAATCAGAAATGGATCTCTTATAAATTGGATTCCTGAAGCCTTTTAGATTCCATATAGTGCAAAGTAGGTTTCCTTAGAGCGTTCGGATGAGGCGTTAATCATATATCGCGGTACCCAAATCTTTAGAGCTTTCAAATTATTGTTCTGTTAGTAACACTCAGAGTAGATGACTACTTACTGCTCGCCAAGTTGAACGTCATGGTTAATTAAAACATATTTCTCTTCTAAATCATTCTTCTTTTATGCCCGAAAGCAAACTTTATACTCAACCCATTGCTCTTCTTTAAAAAAAAAATATATGGGCTCTGGAAGTTCCGCAGGTTCCGCGGCCTGCTGATCCATAGTTTTGTAACTCCCAAGAATATGGAAAAATCCTCACAAAATTTTGGAGACCAACCCCTCAAGATTCAAATTGTGCAGAAGTTTTATTTGAGCGGTCAGATTTGATACCCGATTCATTTGCTTTAAATACGAGCTCAAACGAAACATTTTTTCCTCTGGATAGCACATTTTACATTCTTTTCATTCATTTATAGTTCGGTTGCGCTCCGAATAACCCGTTTAAAAAAATTTTCCGAAGACATTTCTAAGGGTCTATCGTATCCTTAAAAATGTTTCCACATGTGACAAGTTTTGTTCACTTAGTTGGTGAATTGCGGAGATGCTGCATTTTTTTATATTTCTCCGTCAGCTCCCTTGGAAGGTAATAAAATTCATGAACAGATGCATTAGTACTCGTCTTACTCGAAATCTAATAAACTTTTTCATTGTTTCAAATTTTAATCTTGAGATAACAATCAATTTATTTGTCCATTTTCTCTTCTACAGACATCCTTCGTTTGTTGATGAAATTACCAGGGACAGGTGAGGCAGCTTCATTCCGATGTAATATTTATGTTCCTTAAAATGGATGGGAATAAAAGATAATACCTGACTAAGTATCATATTAATTAGTTATAGACTTCCTTTTAAAATTACATTGGATTGCGATTCAAAACGTGAGTTGAAAAGCAAAACAAAAAGTCAAAGAATAACGGTGCTATTACCCTGATCTCTCCAAGATCCACTTTTAAAACCTAGCCTTATTCTAATATTTGCTTCATTGATGTAGAGGGTTTTGATTCCCATCGTCTGTTATTGAAATTAATAATATAAAAAAGACTTTCTCGTCTTTATCATTATCGCTTTCACTATTGTTATCATAGTATACACTTTTTCGTTTATTTATTTATTCATTTACTTTCTTCTCATAGAGTGCCAACCAACCTGTTTCAAAAACTCCTCTTACATATTTTCGAAAGGCAAAATTTACAGGTTTTCTTACAATGAAGTCTGCTCCATCTTGGGAGGTTATTTAGTCTCCATCGAGACTGAGGACGAATGGCAGTTTATCAATCATGAGATTCAAAAGCGCGTTACTTGGAATACTTCGACTTTTAATGCGTGGCTCATTGGTTTGGAGAAGAAAGACGGGGTTTGGATATGGAAGAGTGGAGAACAGCTGAATATTTCGAAATGGCGAGATTCTGAACCAAATGTGAACGACGAAAGGGCGGAAATATCCATGAATGGGAGCCTCTTTAATGGTATCTCTCGGAATGATAAAGGAGATGCCTACATTTGCGAGATGCCCGGAGGTAAGATCACATTCCAACCATAAAGTATATAATGTGCTGAAACATTAGCAGTCTTGCACTTGTGTCATGAAAATTGCTCTTGCTTCTTAAAAATAAAAATGTTGTGGGATTTCGCTCGTTTATTTGCTGCAATCGCGAGTGCAACTCTGGTCTTTCATCAAAAGGGGAATTTTAAAGTAGCTTTTTCTCGTTGAATTCCTTTGTTTACTGTTGCGAAATTTACGGTTACCAATTTCCGGTTTGAACGGACTTCTAAAGACTTACCGAAAGCGTATTTGAAGTGTAGAAGACCTCGCTCACTGTTCTCCAAGGAACAAATTGTTTGAGAAAATTCAGATACATGATGAATGAAATTACCATTGATTAATTCAATTGTAAAGAAATACCTCACGTTTTAACTTTCTGAGTTACTTCTAGTAAGGTTTTGGTTAATTACAAGCGGCTTTAAGGCCGCGCGTTAACCCATCTAATGACATATTTGCTACCAACACTCATCTCAAAACCAATTTTTTTTGCAGGCAAACAAAGTGATCTGGGAAAGAGAAAGAGAGAATGAATAAGTTATCAATCGGCTTGATTTGCTCAAAAACGATTTGCTTAAAAATACTGTCCAGCCGGCAAAACGAAATAAATTTATGAAAAATGGCAACAAAGCTAGAGATGTAATCGGCGGTTCGCTCAAGCGGTACCGTGGGCAGAGATAGGAAAACCCATACCGCATTAAGTACCCATAAGATTCCAGGATCTGTTACCGTGCCGTCTGAGAAAAACAAATAATAAATGCAGTTCTATTGAGAAAGGTTATCGGAAAAAAGCGTGTCGGAAGTGTAAGCGATAACCTGAAAGGTATTGCTGGTAGCTTTTAGGTAATGGTTAGACTTTACCTCAGGAATTCAGGGAAACCTAGAAAATGTCACTTTAAGGAGGAGGCACCACGGGTTTGAACAACCTATTTTAATTGCAAGACTGACTTTAAATTCTAAACTGCATGAGCTAACCCTAATTAATTTATCTTTAATTTTTTATGTCCGTATTGATTATCGTTCCCCAGATAATCTTTTGAGATTGTCGCGTGCACTTTAAAATTTTGCTCTTTGCCCGTAATAACTGTATACGGTTAACTGCGTATCTTCAGTGGCACATTTATGGGAACCTACACATTTAATTTTACATTTTTTAAGTCTGATTATATAGAGGAGGAAGAGTAGGGGGCGGAGTGGGGGAGGTGTCAGCTCAACGAGGAACTAATTAATATTCAAAAACTCGACTACCAAAATCACACGAATTCACAAATAACCTTATAATCATAATCTTAGCTGATGTGAAGTTAACTAATCCAGAAAAGCAGGTCAGGGTGGCGGACGCCGTAGTGAAGAAAGATGTATAGTATTGATTGACACTGAGCAAACAAATACATATGATGTAAAAAAAGAAAAAGGAATTAATTAGGGAATGAGTCACATTTTCTGTCTCATTCATTGTTTTCCTTTATTGTATGTGATGGTGATTATAATCTTTTCATGTTATCAATGCTATTATAATTATCACTTTGTGTATCATCATTAGGATAATTGGTATTTTTGTTTTCATCTTCATCATCATGTAGGATGCCCAAATATAACTTTTAAAAACTCTTGGTACATAATTTCGGTGGATGGAGAGCCCTGGTACTGGGGCAGACACACTTGCTCAAGTCTAGGAGGGGATCTAGTTTCCTTTGAAACCCAAGAAGAATGGAGTTTAATTAATGACGAAATTCAAAGGCGAAATACTACGAACAATGAAAATAAATGGAGAATTGGTTTAAGAAAAAGGGCCAGGAATTGGACCTGGGTGAGTGGAAGACCGCTGACTATTTCCAAATGGGGACAAGGGGAGCCAAGTGGTGAACACGACGCCGCTTTCATGTACAAGAGGTTCCGTGGTGGTGAACGGGGCGTGTTTGGAAGCCATAATAATGAAAATAATTGGAAAAAACCGCATGCTTATATTTGTGAGATCCCTAAGGGTGAGTTGATATGTTGTTGTTGTTGTTTTTATTTTTTTATGTTATTTTGAGTAAACTCAAAGGCACTAGAAGCGCTTAAGGGCAATATAAAACATTATTTGCTAACATTTGTGGTATTCTCGAGAGAAATTATAAAAACCCTCACACAGTCAAAATCAAGTTTACACTTACCTTTGCGTAAATTGAAATATTTTTGAAACAATCTCAATGAACGTTTTCACGATATACATGTCTAACTTTAACCTTGTGAACAGGGGAAAGTTACAGATGGTTCTGTTAAAATCACTTTTACGAATAACAGCAGTTATGAAACTGATGGCGAATACTATTTGCAAAGAATTATCAGTCCAATTGCTGTGTTAGATGATAACGCGTGATGATGTGAAGAGCGTTATCTTTTTGTGAAGAGTTCGTGACTCATGTCGGTTAAGAACCATGCCAATTATCGTTTTCTAAAACAAATACAACAGACTTGCAGACTTATTTGTTCTTCGGATAGGGGAATCAATTTTAAGTCTACTGTGTTCTATTTTAATATCCGATCGTTTGAACTGTGAAGTTGTAAGGGCTAATTTCAATGCAATGCAAAATGTGCAGTGAGCATAATAAACTGACCATCGTGTATCTAATTCGAATATGGCGGACATTTCGATCGACTTAGCAACCACTACTCTCTAACGAGGTTAGTAAGGATTACCTCAGTTCTCATATATCCTCAGAGGGCGTAGATGCACTTTCTTGTCTAAAAGATAGTCAATTAAAAATTGGTTCATACGTCAGCGTGCGTTCATCGAGATATGAAGCACGCGGGAAGTTTGGAGAGCACGAAAGATGCATAAGAGTATTTTCCCGAGGGAGTTGTTTGCTGACGTCATGAGCGTGCACAATAGGAATATGAAGCACGTTCGCGCAATTGAATTTGATTAGACAAATTTACTTGCTATGTTATAATACTGGGAAAAGTCTACAGAATATGTTTCATTCTCTAGTATTTTGGTGTGTGGTTTTCCAAAAACATCCTACAGCCCTCTCTAAGCAATAATCACACAAGACGTGTGCCAAAGATGAATAAAATGCCAAAGACAATAGGAGCTTTCTGTATAACTAATAAAAAATCGAGTGCGTTAAAGAGTTTTGAACGTTATTAGCGGCCATTTTGTTACTCCCCTTTCCGTCCGCAGTTTTGCCCTCGCAGTGTAATAGTAAGGCAACTTTTTTGTATGATGTGGTCTTGATTAACATTTTTCTTTAAAGATTCCTCAATATCTTCAGTAACTTCGTCGCCTTTACTATCACCCACAATAGCAACCTCACCATCACCATCGGCACCGCCATCGTCGTCGCCGTCGCCACGACCATCGCCCTCGTCATCGCCATTCCCCTCGCCATCACCATCGCCACCGCCGTCGCCGTCGCAATCACCATCCCCATCGCCATCACCAGTTGAGCAGCTAGTATGTTCTTTAAATAGTCATTTACCGTTTTTATGCATGCCGTTTTTCAGGATCTCTTCTGTTTACAAACGTGAGCGACAATATTTTTAATTTTAGGCAAAGGAGTATGTTTCAAAATTTGGCGGAATAAATATTACCAGAAGGACTTCCCTACAGGTATCTAATTCTATATGACTTAAAGGCTTTTTAACTTTGGTATATGTTTTTAAACGATAAAAAAGTAAATATCTGACCTTTAAGGATAAACCACCATTAAGCCATATGAGGTAAAAATGGTGAAGCTTAAAAAATAATCCAGGCTCCCAAAAGAGTTCTCTGGCCAATGAATACCCTGGACACCATTTGGATCCTTAGTATGAATTGTATATACAGTATGAGACTGCCTGTTTAATGACCTGGAAATATTTTACGTAATTGTAGGTGGCTGTTACTGTGTTTGAGGATTTCACCTTAAAAATCAAGAACGTCACAAAAGACAAGGCCGGCATAGAAGAGGTTAAAACACTGAAAACATCCATCTTTGAGGTGGCAGAGGCCGTTGAGAAATTTGCTCTTAATTACGGCAACCGACACCTGAGAGGAATGAGGCTTTCAGAAAGGATCGTTTCCCCCAAAATGGGTGAGTTTGCGGCCTTCAGTCCTGTTTAGTTTCAAAGTCTATTCCTCTGTTACTTACTAACTTGCTGACTGTCCCACTGAGCTGTTTAATTTCCTATGGCATGATGTAAGAACTCAGCTATTAACCCAACTTATCAGAAATGTTAATGTTAGATGTCATCGATTCATCTGTTTTTTTTTTTCAATTTGTTTGGTGGAGAAGGAAATTGAACGTTCTCTTAAACAATCAACAAGAGAGAATAGGAATCCTTCAAATTGTGAAACCGTTCTTCTCGATCTGTTTATTGAAACTTTTCTTAAATAATAGATTGGTGAGTAACACTTTACTAACTAAATGTGTCAAATCTTAGAAATACTTTCCACTTACTTCATACCGTACACTGAGCTCAAAATTGGCCAATCGTCTGCGATGCACATAAATGCAAGATTTTTAACCGTACTCGTAAAAATTTCCTAATGAACTTTATAGTTCTCTAACGAAACGGTTCGAGGAACGAATTGAGTTTTCACAATTTTAGTCCGTGCAGTACTACGCACTTTTTCATCAGTTTTGCATTGAAAAAACGTTGTAAAATGGTTGAATTCGTCGAATAGTCGTTGAAGGGCAAATAGGATACAAACAATACACTTCCATCCAATAAGATTATGAAATATTTGTGTACACCGCAAAACGCATGTTTGTGTAGGTGTGCTATTGCAAATTTCACCGTAGGTGCTTTCATTTGTCATTTTTTTCTCTCCGACAGTTTTGGTCATTCAAAAAGCCTATCACTTGAATGCAAGTGGCTTCGACTTTGAGGAACAACAATGGCGAGCGAGAATCGATATCGCTTCTTCAAATTTTGAGGAAAATGGTTCGTATTAACTACTGTGCACTATGAACTGTAGTTTTATGAAAATTCCATGAATTTCATGTGAAAAACCCATGAAGATCATTTCATGGCCCATGAATACTGCAAAATGAAATTTCATGGGGTTATTTTTAGCCCTGAATTTTCCATGAATTAGTGGAATTTTTTTCATAACCCATGAATTTCTTCAAAGTCTATTTTTATGACCCATTGATTTGCCATGAAAGTCATCAGAATTAATTTCATGACCCATGAATTTCTTTATATGCCTACTTTCATGACCCATGAATTTCTTCAAAGTCTATTTTCATGACCCATTAGTTTCCCCAGAAAGTCATCAGAATGAATTTCATGCCCATGAATTGCAATCAAACAGCATTTCATGGGCTAACAATTTATGAATATTCCCTGAAATCTGTTGCCCATGAATTTCATTGATGAATTCATAGGCCATTAAAAGTGGTAATAAAGAGTTCATCACAGTCACTGATTTATCAACGAGCTGACTTTCATGATCCGTACGTGGAACTAACTTGTTATAAATTTATGCACTGATGGAATTTTGGTGTACAGCGCGAAAACCGTCGAATAAAAATGTCCCTAAACATCTTCAGTGGCCTTTGTTAACGTAAAATGTACAGGAAATCACAAAACAATGACTAAAAACAATGGATCTTCAATTTGCTTCTTTTGTTGAGACAAATAGGGCTGGAGGCAATGACCCAGATGTTTGATCCTCACTTTGATTTTTTTGGGCCTTTTTGCCTTCGCCATGCCTGGACGACTTTTGTTGAATTTTTTCTGCCTCACTGCTGGCTTTGATTGTTAGCCATGACTCTGGAAACCTGTTCAAGGCCTTCTCTTACATTCTTACGGCTGAGGAATCTTCTAGGGCTTTTCCAGTAAGGCAGCTGCAGAGTACAGATGCTTAAGTTGTACAGCAATAGTACGCATTGCATCTACACGAAATGTGGAACAAAACAATGAAAAATCAATCACTTTGTCACCTCAATTTGGAAATTTGAATAGTGTGCAAATGTAACCTGAAAAAATGCTATTTTTACCTCGTTCATAGAGTCGCCGGTTAACAGAGTCAGGCCATCTTCTCAGTCGGGATGAAACGTTACCTTCATGTATTCATTGAGATCGCCTTCTACAACATCGTTGCTGATTTCGTGATCGCTTTCACAGGAATCACTGTCGATGTCAGCTCTGACTTTCTTGGACTCTGATGTCCTGTCGATTGTTACTTGCTTCGAATTCCAAATACCGAACAGCTTTTTGTGCTGCTTTATTTTGTAAGATTGCAGACGCAGCAACGAGACCTCTTCGGAGTCATTTCGTAACGTCGAACACGATAACCTGTGAGGTCACTACGTGACCGCTGACTTATGATGGCTGCGATGACCTAAGGTCACCACGTGAAAGTACACGTGATTTACGAAGAAGTGGCGGTTTTTTTCGTACCTCGAACGGAATGGTTCCATTCCAATTGCATTTCTCGTAGTGTTTGTGTAGCAGTCTCTTTTTTTCCAGATCAACGCAATGGACCGTCTGAAAAGTTTTTTCAAAGAGGTTTCCTCAAGATGAAGTTATCGACATGTATTACAACGTGAAGGGGTAAGTTCAAGCTTGGTCATCTTATTACGCGTAAACATCGGAGCGCGCGCGCTAACTATTGATTTAACTTGAAAATTTTTATTCTGTGATCATCTGGCGAAACATCACAAGAGTTTGTATGGAAATACCTACGACCGTTCTTAGGAATAAAAAATACAGTCAAATTCTGAATACGAAATACCTCACCTCACTTCCATAGTGCGTCGCTTAGTATCTGACGGCTTCATGTTGAAAAGAATCTGTTTTGGCGAGTTATCCATTTCTAGGTTTACTACGTACATAAGAAAGGCTCTTAGATAACTGATGATGTGCTCCCTTTATTTTGCAAACAGTGAAGAGTGTTGGTCTACAAAACTGATGAAAGGAAATGCACACTTGCTAAAGCAGCCTATCTTGGTCCAAACGATGATGAAGATGCAAATAGTAATGATAACCGAAAGAAGGATGGCACATTCAGGTGGCCAAAACAGAGAGACACTGACATAGTCAGCCATAGATATATCTTCACACATGCAAGAGTGCAGAAAGTTGGTAATTGTTTTGTTGTTAGTTACCTTGAGAGTATTGATCACAAGTGTAAAACATATCAAGAAATTTACAT
The DNA here is from genome assembly GCF_964200805.1 of Pocillopora damicornis. Classification (NCBI taxonomy): domain Eukaryota; kingdom Metazoa; phylum Cnidaria; class Anthozoa; order Scleractinia; family Pocilloporidae; genus Pocillopora; species Pocillopora damicornis. The sequence goes on from NC_142670.1 coordinate 4,134,609, forward strand.
GAATGCTGTTACATAAATAGACATTATAATAACTGTCCATAACATTTTACACATGATATTAGACAAAGGAAATGATATTTGAAGTTTAGACAAAAATACATCAAGCCAGTGTGTATATTTTCAATAATTTCGTCCAAATATTTTTCACATCAAATTTATTACCTATTTATTAATAGTATATACCTTCAGAAATATAGGAGCAGAATCTGTCTCCACAAGGAAAATCAGTGATATCAAAATAGAGCTAAAAATCATTAACATCTTAATTTTATGCAGAAAATTTCATACCAACTTTTTTTATTTAAGAAAGTGTAAACTGAATTATCACAATTTTGGAATCCTAAAGTAATTCTTATGTACAGCTGGTGAAACAAAATAAACTATCAGAGAATCCAAACTTCTGGTCATGTCTTTCATGTTTGTGTGCTTGTACAACAGGACCAAGAAGTTTCACAGATAGGTTGGTTCTTCAGTGTATAATTTAAGTGATAGTGTATGTATTACAGTTATGGTATACTGCAAGCTATACACTGTAGTACAGTCTTTGGTACAAGAAAAGTAAAGAATTTTTAATTCCAAATTCATAGGGTTTTCAAAGAATTTTTATGGTGCTTGCATATTCCTAACAACCCCATGAAAACTAACTGGCAATTAACTTTCACGTGCCATGAAAAAACCATGTAGAGGCCATGAAAATTCAAGGAAAATTTTCATGGTCAATGAATTTTTAACATATTCACAGGATATTCATGGGTCATGATTTGCTGCAACCCATTAAAAACTAGTGAACTTTGACACCATGAAATTTTGGGCTTGAAATTCATGGGTTTCTCAGTACCTTTGAAAAGGCCATGAAATGCCATTTTCATGGGTATTTCATGGCTTCTAGGTCACTTTACTCAATATTTCATGGGTCATGAATATGGAAATTTTCACAGGTTTTTCATGGGATTTTTCAGGTCTTTTTCATGGCACTGAGACCATGAAAATGTCATTGATTTAACCATGAAAATCCTGTGAAAAATCTGTGAATTTACAATGAATTATTTCACAAGATTTTCATGGGTTTTGAGTTCATAGTGGTGGTAACTTTACAAATTTTAGTATTACCTTGGTTTCTCCAATAGCAATTTCTTTATTGAAATAAAGCTTCATGTAAAGGCGCTTCCTTAGTTTACATAGTCTATCTTCTTCAATCATTCGCCTTCCCTAAAATGTCACATACCTCAGAGCCTGATAAACTTTTCAATATTGTTCTTTTGTTGTTGTTTAAAAACATTTTTTGTTGATTCTTGGGGCGTTTAAAGGATCAGTGGTAGCTGCGTTTGTGTACAAGGATCTGCATGACCTACTTCTGACAGATCAAGCCATAAGGAGTGAAACAGACAACCAAAGGTGACGTTATTTTCATATTACTCCATGTCGTTTACCTCTAAAAACACATAACACGGAAACACGTAAGATCTAAGTTCAACTAAACTGAACTGACACTTTCCAAAAACCCTAACTAGGGTTGGAAGACTCCCTGCTTGTCTCTGACCATTCCACCTTCATAAAAAATTGGCTAATTGAATCTACCAAAAATATGTAATATTGCTTCCGTGGTTCTGGTCCATTTTAAAATACAATTTCTTCATAGGTATATCAATTCTAGGATAATGGCAGTAACTATGGACCCCAAGCCAGAGAAATTGCTAGAAAATGTCATCCTAAAGTTCAAAAACCTAAAGGTAACATGAAAATTAGCTGCTATGCGTCGCTTTGATTTATTCTGACGAGATAAAATCTGTTTTCAGGTCTTAACAGCAGAGAAGCGCTGTATGTTTTTAGGAGTGGCCTCAGAAAAAGGTAAAAAAACTACAACATTAATAATTTATTATAATTTTATCAATATGTTTATTCCTTTTTAATTAAATTAGGTATGGAGGAGAAAAAATGAACTTTGTCAGATGTTTTTGCGCAGATGAACACTTTCCTGGAAGCCAACATGTCGTTTTTAGAGAGGTGAAGTCTGCTTAAAATGTTCTCGCAACTATAACTACAATGGAAGAAAATCTTTGGGCAAAATTGTCAGACATCACCTCTTCCCCAAACAATGGATGATTTTTTCAACTTTAATTTTTTTTTTTCATGTGTGACAGCTTTTCAGAGGAAGGTTGTCATGTAATTACATCAAAAAGTAACTCAGAAGAAACAGTTTGCAGTTGCAATCATTTGACGCATTTTGCCGTCTTAATGGACTACGACGGTAGCACAAAGGTAATAAAGTTATTTTTGCCTTTCTTAATAGTTTATGGGCTCAATGAACTAACTCAATGTTGTCCTTTAATTTTTCTTTTCTTTACACAGCTCACGAAGGAGGACGAAACAATTCTGAAAGTTGCCACCTACGTGGGACTGAGCCTTTCCATAATCGGGATACTTTTAACATTAATACTTTATTCCTGCCTCACGTAAGCAATGTACTCGATTAATAATGAGGTAGATTCTTAACTCCCCTCAACTATGCTGGTAAGAAAAGAGATCTCAATGCCAATCTCCATCCAAGCAAGAACAGTCATGTCGGATAATTCATAAACTCAAGCTACATTTCATGCCCCGTCACGAACTTTTGAACAACTGATGGTTTCACTTTTTATGAATTTTTTAGGCTTTAGACATTTTTTTCGTAATATTTTCCTTTTTGTCCTCTCTTGAGCTATTTACTGACTTTCTTCTTTCCTTCGCTGTCAAGATTTAGTTAATTTTTTTGCCATATTTTCCTCTGTGTTGCTGCTTTTGTTTCATTCATTCTTCTTCTTTTTAATATTATTTTACCAGAGATGTTCGTAAACCTCTCTCTCAAATTCGACTGAGTGTTTCTATGTCCCTTGGAGCTGGACAGATCATCTTCCTGGCTGGAATAAACGCCACAGGAAACAAAGTCAGTAGCCTCTCCTTCTATCCATAGAATGAATTTGGTCTTTGCACCGCAAATATCTTATCGAAAGAAGCACGTTAAGAATTATACGAAAACTCGTCCTTTCCACAGGCTGCCTGTGTAACAATAGCAGCTCTGATGCAGTATTTCTTGATGGCCGCTTTCTGTTGGATGCTGATCGAGGGAATTTATTTCTACTTCTTCCTTGTGAAAGTTTACAACATTAACACCAAAATGTACATGTATCACGTCATCTCATGGGGTAAGTTTATTATTTTAAAACATGCACTGTTAACTGTAACCATGCTTTCAGATCGCCAAAGCTGGTGTTGTCATGCAGTAAAATGTTTTGATTTCCTTCCTTTCTTTATGGGTAGGTCTTCCAGTGATCATGGTGGCCATTTCACTTGGCATCGCTGCTGGAAAAGAAGGGTTACAAAGCTATACGAGTGATAAATAGTGAGAAAAAAATTCAAGGGTTTCTTCTTGCTCTTCTCCTTTTAATTTGTTGCATTTAATTCTTTGTTTTGTTTTTGGATATAGTTTGAAATCGGTATCATTTTGTTTTCTGACAATTTGTGTTTCTTTCTTGTGTTTCACTTCCTCGAGTTTAGTTGCTGGCTTTCCTCGACTAACAACCTGATCTGGATATTCGTCGCCTTTGTGGCTTTTATTGAAGTTGTGAGTTAATGATTAGTGTTGGTGACTGTGATTTGTATACCCTGGACTAGTTGCTGCTAAAGAATTTTTCCTCTGCTCTTAATTAAGTACTTAACGAATTAAGTATTTATGATATAACCCGAGACAATATATATCATTTTCTTTTCCCTATTTACTCACAAAAAGCTTTGAACGTAGCCGCTGTTTGCGGGGATGCTGGTCAATTTTAACCTAATTATAGTCTTCAATAGCGAGAAAAACCTGTGGAGACAATGTCCTCACAGGCATAAGATAGCTTCATAAATTCTCCAACTTTTACTACACAGTATGAAAAAAAAACTTCTCCCCCTTCCTTCAACGCAAAAATAACTCATGAAAAAAAAAAAAAAACAATGAAAAATACGAAAGGAGCAGGAAGAGTAGTCCCCCGGTAGTCCCCCTTGGTCCCCCGGTTGGGAGCTCTATTCCCTGCAAATTACTCTTCATCCCACGCTTGTAACCGAATTAATAACTTCCTTGGCAAAGATCCTCCCCTACTTTGGCTATTCGACATCCATATCTAAATAATCACTTTTTTTTGTGTATTTTAGCTCAACATCTTGATACTCTTACGAGTAATAAGGGAAATGACCAATTTGTTGCAACCAACAGGGGCAGACCACCATTTTCAGCAAATACGGTGAGAATCACAGCATAAAACTAAAAAAAATAGTGGAAGACATTGCCATGCCCTCCTGTGGGGCTATATTTGCCTAGCTTTCTCGTTCCTTAATCAGTAAGGCATCAACATATCTAACAATGAAAATTCATTGTCAAAGGAAAGTAAAATAATGTTTATTTCTAACTCCTAGTCTTGGCATCAAAACATGCGCGGTGATGATTCCCCAGCTGGGTGTCACGTGGCTATTCGGTCTCCTTTCGCCTGTACATAAAGCTTTCGCTTACATCTTTACCATACTTAACTCTACTCAGGTCAGTGTTCGATGGTAACTGTAAAAAGACATTAATCTCTATTATTTATTTTACTTTCTGACCAAGTGAGACACCATTAGTGTGGTCAGATTACATTTCTTTGGAATTTTTAAAACAAAGAGGTGTCAACTATGCAAGAGAAGGCAGACTTCTTTTTCAATTATAAGATGTGCAATTTTCCTTCCTCTTGGGAATCTTAATAGATATTTGACTAATTTGTTTGCATATTGTAAAAATTATTGATCTTGAAATCATTTTTATGCTGCAGGGTTTCCTGATTTTTGCTCTACACTGTATGCGAAACACTCAGGTAAGAAAAAACATTGAACTGATTATTAACTTTATATCATCAAGTTTTAGTGTTTCAATAAATATTCGAGTGCTAAGAACCATATTTCGTGTTGCTCGTCTATCTGCAGATCAGAGAGCGATTCAAAAGAATGATGAACATCGTTTTTCCATCTTCTATACAGGACAACTCCACAAGGAAGAGCCCACAGGTCAATCCAAATGAGGTTGGGAATGTATGGGCAATTTAATTGCAGTCATGTGCTGAATTTGAATCGAAATTATACTTGACTTAAATAACTTGATTCAGCCAATCGGAAATAACAACCAAATACTTAGAACAATCACTTAGTTAACAGCAATAAGTCGCTTACGATTGGTCTGAGTTACGATCTGCAGGTAAAAAGAGGCCTGTGTCTCCATTATTGTTTGAGCATTCAACTAGTTGTCTTTGAAACCTATCATTTTTATGATAATAAGTTTATTTTCTAGGCGATCGTATATTTCCAGGCAAGAATCATCGAAATAGACCAATCTATAAATTTAACTTCCTAATGGCTCCGTATGTTGATGACTGCTTTGTTTCACTTACTTAGTTTACAAACTTCTTATCAAACATGTTATTATTTTTAACTATAAGCTATGAATAGTCACTGAAACTATCAGTTTCCAGAAATTTCTAGAATATTTAGTCATGCTGACATGCATACAAAGGAACTTTTCTGCAAAATTTTATTAGGTTACGTAGCTATGGTGTAACGCCACTAAAATGGTTGTTGTAAGCTTCGGGAATTATCTGGAACACTTTGTACAAAAGGACTCAATCGTGCAGCAGTAGCAGTTGTTCTTGTCGGGAGTGACTGATTTTTTCTTCGTATTGTAATGTATTGTAAGTCATGTTCTGTTTAGTAACGTTATGTGAGTAACATTACGCTGTAAGTGACTGTTACTAAGTGACTGTTAGTATAAGTAAGAAATAAGCATCGGTGACTAATCCAATAAGTAGAGTAATGTAATAAGTAGAGTGATGTCGAGTCATGTAAGTAGAGTAATGTAATGTAAGTTTCGTTCTGTACAAATGTTTCTTCAATATATGTTTATTAAATCAAAAAATAAATTAAAAAAATAAAATTGACATTAAAGTTGTTGCTTAATAAACAAATGGATGAATACGCAAATGGTTGAATAAATAAACAGATAATTTGAAAAGAATAGAAAAACCCTTATGATTGGGTTGTTTTTGATCAGTTACATTTGCCAGTTTTTATTCCGCATCGCTAAGATAAGGAGTACCACTTTGAATCGAAAATACATCGAATAATTTGGAATTCAATAGGGGCGACGTAAGCCGGAAATGGCATAAACCTATAATCTCTTGCACAAATTTCATTAAACAGCGATTAAGGAACTTTTACGCAGAGTAGACAATTTAAAGGAAAAAAGCTCAGCGATAGAAATGCGGAATATTTCCAAGGGCGTGGCTTTCAAATATCACTATAACGGAGAGGCTAACATTGAAGAGGAATTTCAACTAGCGAAAGAAGGAGTTGAACATGTAGATGTGCAAACTCAGTTTACAACAGGCTAGACTACGTCATACCTAGTTATAAATCAGCATGGATGAAGAAGTGTACGATTTAGACGGAAGAAGTGATAAAAAAAGGAATATTCTTGAATGTACGAGTACATTTCTCTTTACACCGCCCAAATGCGATATGTCATAAACGTTTCAAGCTTCGATTGACTAACTTTATTGCAGCTAATACTATTGGATATTCCAGAATAAATAATCAATTATTCCGTGAGCACAGAGAGATACTTGAGAGCACAATGTCTGGCCCACAGGGCACATCACTATAACCAAGGAACGTCTCCCACTCAGGCCTTTTGACCCCACCGCTCCTTCTACAATGTTGGAATTCAAACATCTGGAAACAAAAGAGATGGTCTGCATGACGCTTTTGAATGGGAGAGTTGTTTTGTAGGCTGAACACTAAACTATGGCCGTTAGCCTCCGTTGGTTTTCTGATCAATTAACGATCAACTTTACCTAAACTCACATCGAACTCACGATCTAAGAAAACCGAGAAGGAATCCTTTGACTCGGAGTTTGCCGTGCTGTAAAAATAGCAATACATGCTATTAACACATGATTGAGCTAATCCATCAAAGTTGAAGGCCTGCGAAATAATTACACTCACCAACTGAAACGGCAGCATGTCATAGGCGAGACGAATAAATAATAATCATTTCCATTTATACGTACGTACAGATGGCATGCTAGCATTAGCTGCCGATTGATAAAACAGAAGTTGATTGACGACAACTTTCATTTAGCGGAACTAATAAAGAAATAACCATTCTTAACATCGACTATTTTTTAGCTACTTCTTTCTAAAATTGGAATGATAAAAAGTAATTTAATACCGTGAAGTTTTTCGATTGTATTAAGAAAAACAATGCTCCACATCTGTTGCGAGCTGCTCTTTGTCTATTGATCCGTCTATGACGGGGAAAAAAAAAGGAGAAAAATGCCATGAACAAGCTATCAGAGATCATAATTTGCATTAAACTCTAACTCGTACGAAAGAGTTTTATAAGGATGCCGTATATCCGCAACTCTCAAGCGGGGTGAATCAAATATTAGTGTAACGATACCTTTTAACAGCAACCTTTGCATATCGTGGCCATGATAAAGTGGATGATGAATGGAACTGAATCCGGCGAAATTTTCAAAACTCTATTAACATGTTTTGTGCTGGGTAAGTACGACGCTAGTTATTCCTGTTTGTTGTGCGGTAGCCATCAAATTGCGTGATGAGTACAACTAAATCCGAAAAAGAGAGCAAAACTTTTTTTAAAAGTTGTGCGCTAGGTAAGTACCACCTAATTATACCTTGACTTTCCATTTGCGAAACATTTGTATCGATTTTTGAACATCCTGTGAAATTTGGCAAAACAAAACCGAAAAAAAATGTCAGGTGGCGATTATTTGGCACTGTTGATTAAAACAAAACAAATCAGATTCTAGAGATGTCCGTATTAAACTCTTAGTTCATAATCAGAGAAGGATTTCTTATAAATTGGATACCTTAAGGCTTTTACATTCCATATAGCGCAAAGCAATTAAAGATCAACAAGCACAGGCGAGACATTCATGCTGTGGTCATGTTGTTTGCGTCACGGCTGTCTGCACAACAGCTTTGACAGCCATATTTAGGATAACAGGGACGCAATAGCTTAGTTGCTATCGTTTTATACCACTATGACAAGATGTGAAAAGGGAAAAACGTCTCGACTTCAGATAGCTGCTGAACGTTGGACGTGCTTAGACAAGAGATCGAACTTAACCATCAGGGTCCACTTAAAATGGCATTAGGTTAGACAGATGCAAAGTTTAACATTTGATCAGGTATTTGGAAAAAAATGGTCGAATTGGTGTACTTTTTCCTTCTTATCGTAAATTCAAACACTATTAGTAATCATGAATTTCGATAGCTGATTTTCTGAATAAGCTGAGGGGTTAAAGTGACGTGCACTCACAGAAAAATAATTAAGCAACCCTTAAAATTAATTATTTTTTACGTATTAAAATACAGCAATGGAACTCCATACAGCAGATATCGCGGTACCCAAACTGTTAGAGCTTTCAAATTGTCGTTCAGTCATGGACAATTAAAACATACTTCTCTTTCAAATTATTCTTCTTTGTACCCGAAAGCAAACTTTAAACTTATCTCATTGCTCTTCTTTTATAAAAAAAATCTATGGTGGAGGTTCCGCGGTCTGCTGATCCATAGTTTAGTAACAACCGATCGCAAGAATATGGAAAAATCCTCACTAATTTTTGGATACCAACCCCTCAAGATTGAAATCGAGCAGAAGTTTTATTCGAGCGGTCAGACTTGATCAATTCGCTTAATAAAGCATCGTCCGTTTCGAATTGTTGCGAGCTAAAACGAAACATCTTTTTTTTTTAATTTCGCATTTTACACCCTTTTCATTGTTATATAGTTTGGTTGCACTCTGAATAGCCCGTGTAAAAAAGTTTTTCGAAGGACATTCGCGAAATGTTGACATTCAAAGTTGCACATGTGGAAAGTTTTGTTTAGCTGGTCGGTAAATTGTGGAGATGCTACATTTTTTTAAAATTTATCCGTCTGCTCCCTTGGGAAGGTAATAAAGGTCATGGGTAGATGTTAAAGGGCATGTAGCAAATAAAATGCATTAGTACTTGTCTAACTCGAGATCTAATAAACTTTTTCATCGTTTCAAATGTTATTCTTGAGATAATAATCACTTTATTAGCTCATTTTCTCTTCTACAGTCATCCTTCATTTGTTGATGGAAATGCCAGGAACAGGTGAGGCAGTGTAATTCCGTTTTTAACATTCATGCACCATAAAATGAACTGGAGAAAAAGAAGATAATATCTGATTGATTATCATAAATATATGTTATTTGCCGGCTGGGAGGTCCGTATGGTGAAAAACTGTGACCGAGGTCTTGAAAATACTGCCCGAGGCCGTAGGCCGAGGGCAGCATTTTCAAGACCGAGGTCACAGTTTTTCACCATACGGACCGACCCTTAGCCGGTAAATAACATATTTATTGTTTTTAAACTTGACGAAATTCTTTCCGAAAGAACCCGAATGATTTATGGCCGTAAATACGGCAAGATCTTCCATAAACTGAACAATTTTTGAGTGAGTAAATGGTAGTTAAAATAGAGGTGATGCAAATTTAAGAGAGATGCCTCAGCGAAACATTTTCATTTCGGTAACGATAAAGGTGATTTAAAAGGCTTCCAAACAAACTTTGAAACATTATTTTTACAAATATCTGTCACAATCTGACACCTGTCAATTAGAGAGCGCGCAAGAATTAAAAAAAAAGCGTAGGAACATTTGAAAACCAACAGAACTAGTTTGGCAAGGACTGTCACGACAATGTTTTCTTCAAAATCAGTTAATGATCTAACGGAAAGTATTATTCACTCTCATCGACCATTCATTCATGTACGAAGATTTACTTCTGTTCATTAAGTAAACGGCGAGGAAAGTAATTGTGAGTAAATTTAATTTTTTTTATTTGAAGTTGTGAGAGTTTGCTCGTTTGTTTGCTGTAATGGCGTGTTTAACTCTGATCTTTCCTTCACAAAAACTAAATTCGAACGGCACACTCCAACGAGATACAAGGGAATGTAATGCGGCCTTTTCTCAAAAAATTCCTTCAATTTCTGTTGTGCAATTTAAGGTACAAATGTCCAAATTGAACGGAATTGAAGACTCACCAGGAGCGTATATTTGTTGTAGAACTTAAATTAAAACTTCGCTCGCTCTTTCACTATGAACAAATTGCTCGAGAAAATTCAGATATTAAATGAATGAAAGTTCCATCGTTCAGTTTAACTGTAACCAAAAATACCTCACGTTTCAACTTTCTGGGTACTTTTTGTGAACGATTAAAATTAATTGCAGACGGTTTTTAGGCCGCTTGTCAACCAACGTAATGACACTATTGTTTATACAAATTCATTCTGAAACCAATAATTTTCTGTCAACCAAAGTGATTTGATAAAGAGAAAAGAGAGGATTCATAAGTTATTTATCGGCTTGAGGTAGTGACCGACGTGTTTGCTTAAAAAGACTGCCCAGCCGGAAAACGAGGTATGTTTATGAAAAATGACAACGAAAGTTGGGATGTACTCGGCGACTCACGAAAGCGTTACCGTGGCCCGTGGGCAGAGATAGGAAAATACTGACCGGGTAAAGAACCAATCAGATTGCAAGATTCGTTACCGTGCCCTCTAAAAAAACAATAAATATATGTTATTTGCCGGCTGGGAGGTCCGTATGGTGAAAAACTGTGACCGAGGTCTTGAAAATACTGCCCGAGGCCGTAGGCCGAGGGCAGCATTTTCAAGACCGAGGTCACAGTTTTTCACCATACGGACCGACCCTTAGCCGGTAAATAACATATTTATTGTTTTTAAACTTGACTAAATTCTTTCCGAAAGAACCCGAATGATTTATGGACGTAAATACGGCAAGATCTTCCATAAACTGAACAATTTTTGAGTGGGTAAATGGTGGTTAAAATAGAGGTGATGCAAATTTAAGAGAGATGCCTCAGCGAAACATTTTCATTTCCGTAAAGATAAAGGTGATTTAAAAGGCTTCCAAACAAACTTTGAAACATTATTTTTATAAGTATCTGTCACAATCTGACACCTGTCAATTAGAGAGCGCGCAAGAAAAAAAAAAGCGTAGGAACATTTGAAAACAAACAGAACCAGTTTGGCAAGGACTGTCACGACAATGTTTTCTTCAAAATCAGTTAATGATCTTGCGGAAAGTATTATTCACTCTCATCGACCATTCATTCATGTACGAAGATTTACCTCTGTTCATTAAGTAAACGGCGAGGAAAGTAATTGTGAGTAAATTCAATTTTTTTTATTTTGAAGTTGTGAGAGTTTGCTCGTTTGTTTGCTGTAATGGCGTGTTTAACTCTGATCTTTCCTTCACAAAAACTAAATTCGAACGGCACACTCCAACGAGACACAAGGGAATGTAATGCGGCCTTTTCTCAAAAAATTCCTTCAATTTCTGTTGTGCAATTTAAGGTACAAATGTCCAAATTGAACGGAATTGGAAAGACTCACCAGGAACTTAAATTAAAACTTCGCTCGCTCTTTCACTATGAACAAATTGCTCGAGAAAATTCAGATATTAAATGAATGAAAGTTCCATCGTTCAGTTTAACTGTAACCAAATACCTCACGTTTCAACTTTCTGGGTACTTTTTGTGAACGATTAAAATTAATTGCAGACAGTTTTTAGGCCGCTTGTCAACCAACGTAATGACACTATTGTTTATACAAAATTCATTCTGAAGCCAATATTTTTCTGTCAACCAAAGTGATTTGATAGAGAGAAAAGAGAGGATTCATAAGTTATTTATCGGCTTGAGGTAGTGACCGACGTGTTTGCTTAAAAAATACTACCCAGCCGGAAAACGAGGTATATTTATGAAAAATGACAACGAAAGTTGGGATGTACTCGGCGACTCACGAAAGCGTTACCGTGGCCCGTGGGCAGAGATAGGAAAATACTGACCGGGTAAAGAACCAATCAGATTGCAAGATTCGTTACCGTGCCCTCTAAAAAAACAATAATAATTATTCATAGACTTAAAGACTTCATGTTGGGATTACATCGGGTTGTGGTTCAAAACGTAGGTTGAAACGTTTTGTTTCGTGTTGTTCCCGTTGCCGTTGTGATTTTCGTAAACTGCTTGGCTCGTCGTTCTCGTCAGGATGGATCCTGAAACAACAAATCCACTTTCTTCTGTATGTCCCTTTGTTTGTTTGATTGATCGATATCGGTATCTGAACAATTGCCACCTACCCCTCCCCAAACCCAACAACAGTCAACTGATAACAAGTTAGGGTTAATGTTGGGTTAGGGGAGAATAGGAGCGCAATTTCTTAGATACTGACATTGTCCTTGTTTGAAAATGATACAGATGTAATAAAGAAATACGCAATAATTGGGATTTAAAATTTTGAGAGTAAAGGTTGCGTGGTCCTTTAAGCGGGCTATTTAACGGTTTTTTTTCCCAGTGACTTTTATTCTTCTACAGAGTTGTCATGTTTGAGTGAATGTTTACCGTAGATTCATGAAATGACACCTTTATGTTGTTGCCAAAAGTTGAATTTGAAGAGATTCAGATTAGCCGTGCTTACACACACCTTGGGTTTGGGGCCTAAAGGAGGGTAAATGGCTTGGGTTTGGTTAAACTCAGGTTTCTTGTTACACTTAGGGATGCGGTTACACAGTAAAAGACTCCCCCTCCCTCCCCTCAGGGTCAAATATAATAAGATATGAGTTCACTGACCTGACAAATTGGCAGGAAAAGTACAGAGCAACGTGAATGTTACGAATCGGGATCTATGAAGCTAAATTTTAGTGATTTCCCTGCCTTATACGACAGTCCTCCATATATATAACAGTCCAGCTGTTTTTCTTCGTGAAGACACCGAAGAGGGCGCGAAATTAGCCAAGCGCATCGGAGGTCACCTCAAAACACTGCAGGCGATTTCCTGTATTAGCTACATTCTGCTTTATGATTGGTCAAGCCACCTCCGGGAGCAGATAAACCGAACTTTTCAGTTCAGGAACTGTCATGGGAAGTTCTTTGGTTCTTTTTGATGTATCCATGGAAATAACCCTAAGGCAGTTTCGGTCTGAGGAAAGCGGTTACACACAAAAACGTCCTTGCCCGTGGGCAAACACTATTTACCCATGGGTAAAAGGGCTAGTGTAACTACGACTATTGTTTATGATTTAACCATAGTTGAGAAGCAACGCGGTCTTTAAAGGGAAGTAATATTATTTCATGAACCTGCAAATTTAAAGTCATTGTGATTATTAGGTGGGCTCGTAGTTTCGCAATGCTCTTCATACTAATGTGATCTCACCATGAAGCTCTTTGATGTTTTATCTTCTTTTTTTTTCTAGGTTTTGGAACCCTGACAATTTTTCAGTCAACTGTGGCTGCTGCTCCGGCAATCGTTTTCAAATCGAAAGAATTGCTCACCCCAGAATCATAGAAATATTTTAAAGAAAGCGGAACGGCTTTGTCGTAAGTTTTACCGATGTATTTGTTGTATCGATTTGAATCTTAAAAATGAAAGTCAAATGACTGCATCACATTGTTGACGTATGGTTATTGTGATCATTGTGGGCGTACTGCATCAAAGGCGGGAAAACGCGAATGACCAAATCACAATTCGTTCAAGCTTTGAATCTGATTGGTTAGGAAGGTGGCGCAAGCTTTCTGGACCAATCACACGGCGAAGTTAAGAAAAACCAAAGCAACCATTGATTACTTTCGACACTCAATTGAAAAATGCTCTGTTACATGTACAATGCAACTGAAGAAGATATATACAGATATATACAATTACATATTTTTTCGATCAGGATCCCGTGGCTGAGCTGCTTTCGAATAATCGTTAGACCTCAAGGCTTTTCGAAAGACGCAATCTAGTACTCATGGAATGTTGTTTCGGAAGACCCAATTTGGCTTTGGCTATCTTTCTGATGTTGTTCCAGTTGTTCCTAACACATATCGTCTTCCGTAACTCGACTTATCAGAACAATACTGCTACAATTGATAACAGGTATTATTATACATCAGTCTGAACTGAATCTCTTGTTGTGTGATACGCACGCCCTGAAAAACTGATCTACTCATGACAAGCATGTGTAGACATTTATGACTAGTACTAGGCCTGACAGAGTGCATTCCAATTCTGTCCGTAATTCATCAAGTGATTGACAAAATTATAACAGCACGCATATAACGCGTATAGTCACATAGGCATGTTGCGCTAAATGGCCAGTTGCAAGCATAACGTGAACTGTACACTGTCTCATTAGAGCACTAATCAAAACTATAGGAAAGTTCTCGAAAGTGATTAGTTATCACTAGTTGCACGCGTCATGTTTGTAACTGAACAGAACGCAGGAAACGGTAGTGGCTCGGTAGCGATTCGCAATAGTTTTACGTCTAATTTTTCGAGAGGGTTGCACGGGATTTACGGAGTTGTCGTTGTGCTGACTAAAGCATAACCTATGGGATCCTGGACAACCTTCGACTTTCACTTCAAAGTTTCTTCATTTTCTTCTCAGCTTTTGTCGCATACCTTGGTTTTGTGACTGTGCTAGTTACCCACAGACATCCCGTGATGCTAGTGTTCTGTCAGTTGCTTGTAAACTGCCTCCAGAATCATGACTCGGCTGGGATGATTTTGATTGGCTCGATTGATAAACGGACTGATGAGTGTGCGCACGAATGGGCGGACAGACGAATGGGCAACTGTAGCTTGGAGACAATTGGCACGTTTGTTTCCCTAATAAGATCAAAACACAGCGCTGTTTATGCACTGGCAACCGGCACTCAGCAACCAATCAGAACACGAGAAATTAACTTTTCACGGAGGGCAAGAAATACATAATTTTCTTTTGACAAGAGTCGTTATTAATGTGAAATCATGGAAAATTTGGCAGAAAATGTACCCCGTTTCCCAAATCAGATTTGATAAAAAATGGGTAATATGGAGAAGAAACTTACGATGCGAGCAATGTTCGGTTGGTTACTATTCATTTCATGTCCATTCTGTGGTCACGCGGGAATATTGAAAGTTAGCCTTTCTTTTTTGTCATTTTGCACAGTTTTTTGAGCAACTGAAACGTATCTCACCGACAGTTATTTTTCAAGCCGACCTTTAAAAAAGTGATTGCATTCTGGGTGATATAGAACAGTTTTAAGGCTTTTCATGAGGAGAAAAAGAAACATCCCTACGTGTGTAACCTTCTTTTCACCTTGAGTCTGAAGTACTCAAGTATTCCGTTCTTAACGTTAAAATTAGTTTTCAAGTACCGTGTTTTAAGGCATCTATTTTGTCGCCTGATCTCCGACAGAGCCTGTATATTGTAGGTTTGGCATCGAGGCAGGACGCTCTGAAGCTTTGTAATATTTGTTTTAAATGACTTTTCTTTACCATTCCAAAACAATAGTGAAGGAAGAAAAGACATTTTGTGTCCCTTCTTACTCAAAGTACGAAAGAAATTTCTTTCTTTTGGCCTATTTTCTCCACTACTATGATTCCTTTGTTGTCATGAACTAATTTTTTGAAGGATAATTAACTTGAAATAATCGACAAAGTCCCTCCAGATCTCGTCCAAACCTCTCAAACGCAGCTTATATTACCGTTCCTCTCTCTTTGTCTTTCAGGCTTTCGTCGGGAGCCCCGTCAGCCGCGCATGTCTCAAAAGGCTGTCAACCGCTGGTTCCTGACCGTGACTCTCCTACGCAACCCATCTTTTATCAAGTACCGCCGCCAAGGCCGCCATTTTACGGCATCTGTTGTGACTCTTGGAAGCGTCACCTTTGACGTTCTAGTGTAAAACTTTGAGACTAACTCAGAAGGAAGAACACTGTTCTTTCTTTATGGTTCACTTTTCCGGAGATCTGCTATAGCTTGGGGTAAAGGTCTCCCTCGTTTGTTACCACAGTATAATACAGTCTGTATCTGGATGTTATTGTTGTTGTTTTTGTTTTTTTGTATTTTAAATTTTTTTTGAGTCAAAATGTTACTCCCCTAATGAAAGCTACTCTAAATTCTGGGCTAAACTTTATTAAACACGTAGATTGTGGTAGAGAAATGAGCAAGGAAGCACACAAAGTACTTATTGAAAAACAATTTAAAATTGTGGATTTTTATTGCTGGCTTCGGAAATGGGAATTATATTATCTGGCAAACATGGAGAGGCAAACGGTAACATTTGCAATTTAAGATGAGTTTTTTTGTAAATCTATTTCTCTGTAAACGATAATGGATTCTAAATATTGATTAATTTTCTTTGGCAGATTTGAATTTGATAGGTTTTTTTTTTTAAAGATAATGTATCAGGTACTGGAAAGTAATATTTACAAAAAGAGCAAGCAGTTTACGTTAGGCTAAACGCCAAGTATATAGGAAGGGGAAAAAAGAGAAAAATAACAAATAAATATTGCGGTTTGCTCAGGCGCTTTAAGCGGAAGTTTTGGTTTATTTATTTATTATTTTTGTTGTTGTTTTTTCCTTTAACTATTATGAAAGTAAGAAAAGTAGAAATTGTCGCACGATACCAAATAATGTTGTGAATTAATGAGGTCCGTGAGTAGGGGAAAGACTTGGGAAGGAAGGTGTGGGTTTGGAACTGAGGAGCAAGGAACCAGCGGCAAGAAAGAATACGTAGTTGACAGACAGCTGTGTGCATTAACCATACGAGTGTTTTGGCGAAGGCCGATTTCTTTCACACGTGCGAATATATTCATATACAATTAGCGAACTCCAACATCGTGAAGACCTCTGATCTTTTTCGGAAAGAAGATTTAGCAGAAGTAGAAAGTGAGGTGGGAGTGAAATATTGAATTCGTGGGACTACTGGCGAAACAGGATTTCATTCAATTTTGTTCGCTAGTTTTTATCCGGGCGAGTATCCCAGTGGCACCCTGGTAGAAATCTCCTCATTGGCATCCCGAGAGAGATCCCAACAAGTGTCCCGTGGGAATCTTGGCGGAACTAGCAAAAATACCGACCTATACTTCAGAGGGTAATGACATCAGGGAACTCATCTTTTTGTCTTTTAACAAACCATTTCATTATTTCATACGAAGACGGTACAATCGAGCAACCGTTTTAAGCCCGTAAGTGATTGTTATCACCATTTAATACAGGTTAACAACAAAAGACAAGAAAACAACATTTTAAACCATAATTCATCATTTTAATGTTAAGTTTATTTTAAAAAATTGCTCAAAAATGTATCGAATAACTTTAACAAAATGATGATGCAGCGTAAAAACAGAACAATAGATTAGAATTCTAACAGTTAGACCTCTTGGTAATTACCCAGCAAATGATTTGCGAAATTTTCTTGCATAATATTTGTCAGATACAGTAGTCCTAAGAAAAAAGATAATCTGCAATGCGTTGAGGACATTCTAACTCTAAATACTAACATTTATTTTAGGAGACAAACATGGAATAAATTTTACTTCAGAGACAATTCTTCGTTTTATTCGAGTGGTTCCGCCCTAAGTGACCGTTCCGCACAACCCGAACAGGCCGATGGGACTGAGTCAAGGATGACCACAACCGCTTAATAGAGACCACCGCTGAAAAGCGGTGAAAGTGACAGTGCTTAACAGGAAAAAAAAATTCGCGAATTTAACAGTCAACCGCTTAATACAGGTTCGACTATTCATTCCGAATTAGCCAACCAGCCGACGTGAAGAGCTCTATTCACCAATGTGGTATATACTAAAAAACCGCTACGTGTGTAAATGTTTCTTTTCAAGCTAGAGTTGGAAAGTCGATTCCCAGGTTGATACACGCGCAGGCGATAAACACCAAACCAACAGCCCACGCAAAAAGCACTATTCACCTGTGTGTTATATTCTCAAAACTGCTGTAAGATGGGTAGATGGAGTAGGGCTATGGAGCACGAAGAGAACGTCTAAGCAGACGAAAGAAGCCTATTAAGACCAGCAATTCAGGAAAATTCTTATCTTTACCTTCTAAAATCGTCACTCTAAGATTCTTGTGAACCCCACCTGTGATGCTACCCTTGAAAACACGTAGCTATTCACACTCCCAGCCCGGATGGATAAAATCTGAAAATATCGAAGTTTATATCTCATTTAATAACTCTATCCAAGGAAATGGGAAGAGGTCGAGCGAATAAGACATAGTTGCGCTCTCTACTCCAAACGAAAAGATGTGACAAAACATCATATCTGTCACATAACGTACTAAAGTGCGTCGCGTGACATCCTGAGAAACGCTTGCCAGTGATTGATATTAGCAGTTATAGAGTCAGAAAATATCGAAGTTTATCTCTCATTCAATAAACCTTTTCAAAGAAACGGGCAAAAGTTATTAAGCGAACACTACTTCAAATGACAAGAAATGGCTTATGCAAGTTGATGCAGAAATTTTCTTCCCTTTGTTATTGATTTTCTCTTCCATTTTAAAAAAATACTGAGCGACTTGTTTCATTGTTTGACATTTAAATGTTAGTTTATTGTACTTAGATAATAGGTAAACAATCTAATCGGAGAAACTAAATAAAATCATTTGGTTCCACCTTTCCAGCTCATTCTGAGCTTCCTTCAATGCTTTGTAAGCCAGTAACTAAAATTATAAAATGAAACTTCTCGTTTTGCCTTTGGGCGACTAGATTAAACAATATACTTAAAATGCATCGTTTTGCTTGTAAAAAATAACACAATTTATCCCATTCAAAATTAAAGGAGAAATCTCAGAAAATTAACTAATACCAAGACTAAATCCTAGCCATTACGGCCAAAATCTTTCATTTTAAGCCCAGATAAACCAAATTCTGATGGGCAGAAACTAACTTTAAGTACCAATGACTGAGTATAAATCCTCGAAAAGTTCATCACAATTTCCATCTCACATAGACAAAGATAATCGAGCAATCGAACAACTGATTATTCTCCAATTCCTATGGAAATTACCTACACACGCACATAGCTGTAATAGCTTCATATCACTCACGAGACTAAACCGATTGAGAAAAAGTCTGTAAAAAACTCTGGAAAACGTTTTCAAGACGTTTCAACTTCGACGTAAATGTAACGCCCAAATCCTCTCAGTAGAAAATACTTACATTAAAAATAACTTCTCACATACCTAGTCATGATAATTTTAAGACATCATATGAAAAAAAACAAACAGTAGTTTGAGAAGGATATCAAAGATGAAGCTCGTAAAAGCAGTTCAGACAAGCAAAAAGGCAACTTTTGAATCAATGGAAATCTGTTCTCTTGTTAAACTTGACTTTGGACGTCTTTTGGTTCTTCCTGCTTTGGTGAAAAGGATACTCTTGACAAAGGTCTCATCGGTAGCTTACAGGTTTCTGGTTCAAATATCAGCATTCGTAGGTATCCGAAAACTCCTTGGGATTCTAATGCTCACTGCCTTAACTGAAACATAAAAGAATCTAAGTTTAGGGAGGATAGTTGAGTTTCCATGTAATATTTCTCAGCACATGAAACGATACATTGCACAACAGGATTGCTTTAAAAGAAATTTGTTATTTTACTCCTATCATGCTTCCAAAAAAGATTGTTATAATCGTAAACGTGTCCACTTGATTGTACTGCATCTCAGTTTGCAGAGAGAAAAATAGATTCGTAACCCAACTGAAAGGAAACTAACACGCAAGTATCACTGCTCGTATATGAGCAAAGATTATGATTTAATGTAACTTTGTATTGAATAGAATATATCAACAGAATTATTACTTGTTCCACCTTTTAAATCTCCTTGAAATCCAGGTTGACGTCGTCACCAATAAGTACAAATGGTGCCCAGTGCCAAACCTCCTTAAACTTTCCAATTTCTCTCATACACTTCATGGCCTGATTGAGAGCTTCACTGGCCTTCTTGCCTTTGGCAAGTGCATCGTAGAAGAAACTCATGAACTCCAGGGTTCCCTCGTCGCCAATCGCCCACAAGGTTACCACAGCAGATCTGGCACCGGCACCCAAAAGTGCACGCGCCATTCCGACCACACCCTCGGCCATGACCTCCCCACGAGCAGTGTGACAGCAGCTAAGTACAACCAGACGTGCTCGCAACCCAGCTTCTATCACATCTTTCATCGTCAGTAGATAGTCTTTCTCTTGCGGCTGAGGGTTTTCTCTTGTGACGTTTGGTGCCAGGATAACTTCTCCAGTTTCCATTTTGCCGTGCGCTGCTATGTGAACTAAGGCCACTGATGATATTCGTTTTAACACTTCATCTTTTGTTGCCATTTCTCCAGTGAGAGGGGAGACATTGAGGATACGTCCGATCATTTCCACTTCTTTCCTTGCTCCTGGAAGTTGCACCAAAAGTGTTTCCTCATAGATGAGATGTTTGAAACATGGGTCGCCGACAAGCAATGCACCAGTCTTTACGTGAAAGTCAGCTGGACAATCATGAATTAGTTGCAAGGTCGTCAGAGAGGGAAGCACACGAATTCTGAAAGAATCACTTAGATATAATGAGTTGGAGTCTTGCAACGCTGCATAAGGTACAAGGCAAAATGGCCCCTCAGGAACGAATGTGATCTCGTCGTTGCCTTCGATCAGGTCAGCAATAGGAGTAACGATGATGTCATGCAGCTTCTTTAAAGCACTCGATTGGGAGTGTCTCAAATCAACTCGC
Source organism: Pocillopora damicornis (assembly GCF_964200805.1). NCBI lineage: Eukaryota > Metazoa > Cnidaria > Anthozoa > Scleractinia > Pocilloporidae > Pocillopora > Pocillopora damicornis. The sequence continues at coordinate 4,155,245 of NC_142670.1, forward strand.
ATCACATCATTGACCACTTCCTCTTTTGGCGGCGAGTCAAGCGGAGGATTTTCGATTGCAACAGTATCTCTTGCACTGATCTCCTTAAGAGCAGATTTGTTCAGTAGCTTGATGAAACATTTCAATTCATCCTCAAACTTATAGTCGTTGACGTGTACCTGTCTCATCTGGATGTTATCTTCACTGAGGCAAACCCAGAAGTAAACGCATGGTCCATTAATAGCTATGAAAGCTGTGCTCAGTGAAACCCACCTCAGAGAAATGCGGTATGTGCTAGGCACTAAAGAATCTCCAGGCTGATATCTTGTGACCATAAGATCTCTCAGAGCTTGAGCACGTCCTTTCTCTGTGGCAAGAAGAGCCTTCGCAACTTGACTTCGTTTGAGATTTATACGCCACACCCCTTTGTATGCTACTTGGTGCTGATTACGATAACAAATCTTCCACTGATCGTTGAGTTGAAGACTGGCCCTGATATCATCATACAATTCTACACTCGAATAATAACAGTCAAAGGCTCTCATAAGATTTCCTTGGCATTCAAAACTGCTTCCAAGGGAACAGAGTGAGCACGCCTCTACGGTCTTATCTCCCACTTCTTTAGCAATTTGTAGAGTACGTTGATGATACCTGATGGCTGTTTTGAAATCTCCAAGAATATTATAAGCGTTGCCGAGATTGCCATAACCTCTTCCCTCTCCAGCCTTGTCTCCCACTTCTTTAGCAATTTCTAGATCACGTTGATGGTACTCCATTGATGTTTTGAACTGTCGTAGACCTTGATAAGCGTTGCCGAGACTGCCATAATTTCTTCCCTCTCCAACCCTATCTCCTACTTCTTTAGCAATTTCTAGACTATATTGATGGTACTCGATGGCTGTTTTAAACTTTCTTAGACTGCAATAATCGTTGCCGAGTCTGCCATAACTTCCTCCCTCTCCAGCCCTATCTCCCACTTCTTTAGCAATTTCTAGATCACGTTGATGGTACTGGATAGCTGTTTTGAAGTCTCCTAGACTGTGATAAGCGTTGCCGAGATTGGCATAACTGCTTCCCTCTCCGGCCTTGTCTCCCACTTCTTCAGCAATTTCTAGATGACGTTGATAGTACTTGATGGCTGTTTTGAACTCTCCTAGACTGTGATAAGCGTTGCCGAGATTGGCATAACTTTTTCCCTCTCCGGCCTTGTCTCCCACTTCTTTAGCAATTTCTAGATGACGTTGATGGTACTTGATGGCTGTTTTGAACTCTCCTAGACTGCGATAAGCGTTGCCGAGATTGCAATAACTTTTTCCCTCTCCGGCCTTGTCTCCCACTTCTTTAGCAATTTCTAGATGACGTTGATGGTACTTGATGGCTTTTTTGAACTCTCCTAGACTGCCATAAGCGATGCCGAGATTGCCGTAGCTTGCTCCCTCTCCGGCCTTGTCTCCCACTTCTTTAGCAATTTCTAGATGACGTTGATGGTACTTGATGGCTGTTTTGAACTCTCCTAGACGTCGATAAGCGTTGCCGAGATTGGCATAACTTGCTCCCTCTCCGGCCTTGTCTCCCACTTCTTTAGCAATTTCTAGATGACGTTGATGGTACTTAATGGCTGTTTTGAACTCTCCTAGACTGTCATAAGCGTTGCCGAGATTGCCATAACTTCCTCCCTCTCCGGCCTTGTCTCCCACTTCTTTAGCAATTTCTAGACATTGTTGATGGTACTTGATGGCTGTTTTGAACTCTCCTAGTATGTGATAAGCGTTGCCGAGATTGCCATAACTTGCTCCCTCTCCGACCTTGTCTCCCACTTCTTTAGCAATTTCTAGATGACGTTGATGATACTTGATGGCTGTTTTGAACTCTCCTAGACTGTGGTAAGCGTTGCCGAGATTGCCATAACTTGCTCCCTCTCCGGCCTTGTCTCCCACTTTTTTAGCAATTTCTAGATGACGTTGATGGTACTTGATGGCTGTTTTGAACTCTCCTAGACTGCGATAAGCGTTGCCGAGATTGCTATAACTTCTTCCCTCTCCGGCCTTGTCTCCCACTTCTTTAGCAATTTCTAGATGACGTTGATGGTACTTGATGGCTGTTTTGAACTCTCCTAGACTGCGATAAGCGATGCCGAGATTGCTATAACTTCTTCCCTCTCCGGCCTTGTCTCCCACTTCTTTAGCAATTTCTAGATCACGTTGATGGTACTTGATGGCTGTTTTGAACTCTCCTAGTCCTTGATAAGCGTTGCCGAGATTGGCATCACTTCTTCCCTCTCCGGCCTTGTCTCCTACTTCTTGAGCAATTTCTAAACATTGTTGATGGTACTCGATTGCTGTGTTGAACTGCCCAACATTATGGTAAGTACATCCGAGACTGGCATAAGTGTTTGCTTTGACTTTTAGTTCAGCATTCGATTTCCTTATTAATTGAAGCAGAAGTTCGTGATTGTTTTCAATCTTAAAACGTGTCAAGGGTAGCTAAATCATGGGTGGATTTGCGAAAATGCAATGGAAATGTGTGTTTTAATAATAATGAGGGTATTGGATAAACTAAAATTGGAATGAAAATTCGATCGTGGATTTCTTGAAGAGATTTGATTTCAAGTTATTCGAGATTGTTAATTAGCTCTGAAGGGCATTTATTAGTTTAAGTTCGGTCGTCATGGTGATGCTCGTCTCAAGACAAAAATGAGGGGCATTTCACAGAAACTCTGGATTAGTTCATATGGCCTCTTCTTTTAAGTAAAGTTTAGTGGAATAATCGAAAGAACCCGTTGATAATATTTCAGCTTCTTTAAACTGCTCAGTGCAGTATAAGAGAACATCGCTTGCATTATGTGTAGAAGAATCTGCCTGGAACGTATTGATTTTTCTTGAAATATTATTCGCATTTTATCTCGTATCACGTTTGAAACATTCGTTAAAGGATACTGCCAATCCCATATGCGACCAGCTCCTTGCTTCTTTATACCAGCAAAGTTCGACACAAGCTCTGGCTCCTGAAAAGGAGAGAATAATTGGTGGTGCAAGTTAATTTATCCCTGTTAAGGTATAAACGTATTGATAAAATGGACTTAATTTCCCAGTTAGCTGGGAACAAAAATTGTGATAATGAAGGAAATTTGAACTTGTAGAAGAACTGAAAATGAACAATAGGGAGCTAGTGCAAAGCGGCTACCAATTAAGCTTCAATTGATGATGATAACGATGAATTTATCTCGCGCATTCTTCACTTCAATATGCACTTTAGCGCTTTTCAGCACTTCTCGGGAGTTTTCGGGCAGACTAAATTGAGCAGTTAACTTTTGAAAGGGAATTTTTCAGGTGCCTCCTGCCCGGGTTCGTCCCCTGTTATGAGTGACTGAGAAGATGCAGGAAACGGGGCTTACGGGTTTCCACCCATATCCGGGACAAGAATATTAAACCATTTGCAGATGTCACAGCTGTACAACGTGAACTAACCAGGCAGCGGTATTTGAGAGTTTATTGACGTTTTCTTATGCTTTTTACCCACATCACAGACGTTGACACACCAGATACAATTGACACTTGGAGTGCAGCTACCTGCCACAAACCACACAATCCTCTTTTGACGAAATCAAAGAATAGAATGTTGATGGCTTATGTCTGAAAAACCCACCTTTCTTAATAGCCTTGATTAAAGTGGGTTCCAATTGAACGGCAACTGTTGCATCATCGAGACATTCCACATAGTTTGCTATGAGATTCCGAAAAGAAGGTTTAAAAAAGTGGTAATCACACGCAATTGCAACAAAGAAGTCTTAAAAATTACAATTAATTTTCATCCGCTACAGGGCGATTTGTGTTTTTACGCTACTTTTCTGCAGTTGCTCAATTTTTTTCTTTTCTTGATGCAGATTGTGTATTCCGTTATCTTGTAACGCTGCACGACAGATTTATATGTTTACATGTGAAATTCTTACCCAAACGGAAATGAGCTGTTGCCCTGTTGCTATAAAGCTTGGCGTTAAGCCGTATATCTTTGCAGTTCACTTGGAGTCCTTCCGTGTAGGAGTTTATCGCCTTATTAGCTTCTCCTTGTCTGTATTCTTTGTTACCTTCCTCGAGACATACTTTCGCTATCCCTGAGAGCACACAGTTTTGGTGTTAATGATATAGTAATGAGTGATACGACTTCATACTACAACTTTATACTTCCAAACGAACTTTTAGGTTAAAGGAGCGTAGAGCTACGAAAAACAAAAGATCAGAATAGTTTAATATCTGTAAATTTTGTTTGTGTGCAAGCTGTCGAGAGTCTGGGCTGTAGCTTGGCTATTACCACTTCAAGTTTATCGGTTTACATTTAGGTCGAGAGGCTTTCACAAACCCCTTTTACACCTGGCTTAAGTTTTTCAAAATATCACAAGTTTCACCAGGAGATCCTATTTCAACTCAATTTCTTTTACAATCGCCCTTCAGGAGAGTTTATCTGTGCAATTTGTTTGCGTTCAAATATGCAAGCTATTTGGAGTTTTAGCTGTAGCTTCGGTTATAACCAGATCAAGTCTGTTCGGTTTACACTTAAGTCGAGAGGGTTTCCAAAGTTCCTTTTACACCTGCGTTACACGTTCCAAAATATCAAGTTAAAATATAAAATCCCATGAGTTACTGAGAAAAAATGCAGAAAGCAAAGCAAAGCCAGGAGCGAAAAAGGTTAAAATTTTTTAATGTTCTGATAACAAAAGAAACATCGTGCTGAGAGTGACAAGAGTTCGTGGTTTGCCCATCCTTCAGAAAAGAGCGCCGGAAAACATGTCTTTTGTTTTTGCTGTTTTTTGATTGGGAAAGTACCACTTTCCCACGAAGTGCCATTTTGCCTGTTATAAAAGTCAGGGGTTCTACATTTTCTTGGCTGGTGGTTTACAGCGTGGGCTTGGTATTGACATAACTGTTTAAAGAGGCGTGAAATATTTAGAAGACCAAAACAGGCCATACGGCCGAGACAAAATGCCTCCTCTTCTCTGTAGAATTCTCAAATTGCGTAAAATTTCTGCCAAACATGTATTGAACAGTAAAGGACAGGAAGGTGTTAGCGCAAATACTTTCCTTTTGGCGGCCTCAAAAAGTTACCCTTTGCAAATTTTTCAAAACTCGACTTTGACAGGTCTACGGGTACCAACAGCTCCCTCTTACCGAAAGCGGTGACTTTTACACAAAAAATGACAAAATTTAGAATAATTTCAAGTGCAAAAAGGATAATACTTTTTCTGCTCAAATATCGTTCATTTTAGGTGTAAATTTTAGATAAATAGTTAATCTCCAAAACATTGTGCGTTGATTTACAAATAAGCACTTCTAAAACTCAGAATTCTGAGTTTTACGAAGCCTAGTAGGCCAATTTTGGCCCATTCTTTAACTTAAGGCTCTTCAAAGCTAAGTCGCCTTCAAATTTGTCGCTTTATTGCTTAGAATAATTAATGATGTCTATGCATTTTACCTGATCGGATCGAGCAGTAAATTGTTTTTTTCCTTTGGTTTTTCATTTTACTGGTAAAAGAGTCAGAATTTGAAGAAACAATCGTTTGCTGTTTCAAAAACTTATTCACAGAACATAAGCAAATTTTGATGTAAATGTGACAAAAAGTTTACTGGGGCGTCTTTTAAACAATCTTATTTCACATGGTTTTCTCACCTCTTAGAGGGTCATTATCTACATCCAGTTCAGCGTCACTTGACGTAACTTGACTTTCTTCTGTCGCTGAAATTACCGAGAAGATATTTCAACTTTGCTAGTGATCACAACTATGTGCAATTACAACTAGCGTTCTAATACTGGCGTATTTAGTGGATTCCTTAAAACCTTCGAGTCGAATTGATCCAAAAAATTGTGCACCAGAATTAAGATATACTTAATTAACAAACAGTACAAAATCACCACAACGAAGTCTTTCCCTGTTGCTTTTTCTTACCTGTGGCTGGAAACTCATTTTTCACCTCCAGTTCTTCTCCCGTTGTTGGGAGGTTGCTTTCTGCCATAGCTAGAAATAAAATTGAATCGATTGTACTGCACTACATTGTTTAAAATCAAAAGAGGAGACTCAGATGAAAGTAACCCAGAGAAAAAATTTTGTACTTAATCATAGAGGATGAATGAGAATCTCAAAGTTTCCTCCGTCACGCTATTGTGATTGCGTGACAGTCAAGTTCTGCGGGTTGTGTCATGTTCGTTTTTTCAATTGTCTGTTTGTTAGTTTGTTTTCGTAGTCTCATTTGTTGAAACGTCGTTCAAGGCTGTCCCTTATCAAAAAGCGTGATTTGCAATAAACAATCTAGTTGTACCCGGTAGGCATGGATAAGCATGGATCAAAAATTATGCAACAAACGAAACCGAAACAACTATGAGGGTTTGCGTTACCGTCACGAATTCTACCAACAGCCCGCGAGCCCATTGCGTGAAGAAACACGTTTATCGACCCTGTTCTTCTACAAAGTTCATGTGTAAAATGTCCCTCAAAGCTATGGAAAAATTTGCTAGACAAAGTCTTTTTTTTTTTTTATTAACCGAATTATAAGTTCTGGTCAATAAACTCCTTCATTAATAATTTTTTGAAGGAACCAGGAAATTTAGAATAACTGGAAGAGCTGGTCCCTCTCCAAATTATGTTGGGGAAGTACTCGATTTTTTCATTTCGAATTCAGAAAAGGCGCTGAATACGAGGTTATTTTGAGGGACTGGAGAAGATGGCACTGGAAAGTGTCCTTTACAACAAAACTCTTGTTATCAAGAAACTTCATCCACAACAAATTGAAAGCCAAGCTCAACACAAAGACTCCTGCATAGTTTAATCTTGTAGGCCATCGAGTGAATTCACTGCCAGGCCATGAGCATTTGGCGGAGGAAGTAGACTGAAAACGAAATGAGACTGAAAAATTATTTGTGAACGAATTTTTGATCAAAAGAGAATCTTTTGCGATATTATAGCGGATGTGAAATCTGGAACATTTCACTAAAGCTGCTGAGGTGGTCTTGCCATACAGAACAAGCTTCTGCTCCACTATCAGCATTTACTGAGCTCACAGTTTTATCTTCTAGCGCACTATGTAAACAAGCAAACAATGTGTCCATTTAGTCCGTCATCGTGCGTAAAGGTATATCTACTAAAACCGAACTCTGACAGATAACCACTCAGAAATGATACTACTAACTCCCTTGTAGATACGTAGTTCGAACATTTGAAGACAAAAATTTATTCATCGTCGACGATTACCGTGTCAAGTTTTGCGAGGAGGTGGATTGATGTTCCAAAGCGTTTAAAAGACCAGAATAATTAATCGTGTCGTTGACGGGGTTTAGTTTTCATACGTGATCAAGAAATCTTAGTCATCGTGGTTCTGGGGTTAAAATTTTCAGTTTTGTTGACACGTCTTCCCAATTCCTCTGCTATTTATACGTTAAGGTGGGACCCGTGAGCGAGCAGAAAAGCTGTGCTCTGATCGGCTACTCAAGAATGTGAAATGTGTTTTCTTTCGATTCCCACTTTGATTCCCCACAGAAGGAAATAAAGAAATGCTTGTAGTCTGTTGAATACCTCGTATAATTTCGTAACTAAACAGTATCTTTCTGTCCTATGAATAAAAGCTTTTGCAGCATTTTTGTCTAAAACAGAGGTCACGGATTCGACCTAAACAAAATAAAAATCACAACGAAACTCGCAGATTCATTTGGTAATTCCATGGTGCATGAATATATTTAGTTATCGTGTGATACATCCTTTGATCCGTTGCTGACGAAGCCTTGGTCTCGGTCCCGGCTAAAAATGTAGTGATGGAAATTGGCCGATGTACAGCCTTTTTTAAGCTCACACTTTTCCAGTAATACAATGAAGAAATGTAAAATGGTTTCCGTGTTTACATAGCCTGATGTAAACACGCGGGAGGTTGGGAGAACACGAGATAAGCGTAGGAAACCACGACGCGAAGCGGAGTGGTTTCTAGCTTATCGAGTGTTCTCCCAACCTCCCAAGTGTTTACATCAGGCTATGTAAACACGGAAACCATTTTACATTTCTTTTATGAAATAACTAATGAAAGAGGAACGAAAACCGTGTTTACATACGCTCATGTAAAACGGTTTTATGGCCAATCAGAGCGCGCGTACTATTTGAATTATTTTATAAACGCATATATGAGGTATTAGATAACCGCGCGTGGATACGAATTTTACCATCGAGTGTTCATGACATCTTTTAACTCCTTCAAACAGATAATTCAATTCAAGCAGATAAATTCGTATAGATAGGCCGACTTGTATCATCCATTTTATTCGAAATATATTGGTTGAAAATTTGAATTAAATATAATTTTTTAAATAGGAGCAGAGATCCGCCGCACCGAAACTCAGCTCGCCGAAAAATCAATTCAATTTCGGACATTGTAATACAACAGTTTCTCATTACAAGAACTATTTTCTTTGAAAAAGAATTGAATTCAGCTTCAGGTAAAAAATACAATTGAAAAAAAACAGCCCACATGGAAGGTAAAACTATCATGTTGATAAATCCGGTTGTAATGACGACATTGATACCTTTATATGTGAAGATATAAATGGTACATTTACAGCGTGCGGTGGAGATGTCACGTTTTGGAAACTGAAAAAATTCTGGTATTTCACCGACAACCATATTACCGTTATTATTACTATATAACGCGAATGTTACCAAATCAAAAGATACGTAGGGATTGTGTAATTTTTTTTCAACCTCGAGCTTTGTTACAAACTTACAAAGAGATATTTGCTGATTTTGATATTGACGAGAGCTCTAATTATATACGTCACGTTATCTAGCTTTGTCACATGCTCATCACGCGCTTCTGCCGCGTAATCATCACGCACCGTTAAACCTTTAACTCCCGTGATCTAATTGTTAATTCTCCCCTCTAGCTGCTACATGTTTCATTTCAAAGTAGATACAGAAATTTGGTGTTAGTTCAAAGATAGCGAATTCTACCTGATAAAACTTTGAGTATTCTCATTGCCTGTTTTCTGGATAATGTATTGATATTACAGGGATAAGTTGCAAGTTATATCACTTCTAGGAGTTTAAGGCTTAAGGAAATTTAGGGTCGTAACAAGGTATATGAGATCAGGGATCACAGCCCCAGGATCTGGGATCACAACACTTGGGATCGGGATCAGCAGTGTTTTTGTGGAATCAGGGATCAAAATTGTGAACGTTTTTGGGATCAGGGATCAAAATTCCCAATGTTTTTGTGATCAGGGATTAAAATTCTCAACGTTTTTGTGATCAGGGATCAAAATTTGGGGCAAAATACAGGATCAGTTAAGAAAAAAATACCTTGTTACGACCCTGGAAATTGCATCGCGTGCAGACTATTAAACCTGTCAAATGAGAGAAACCATTGAAATATCTTCACATCTGATAACAATAAACCGGGAAATTCGACTGAAATTAACCTTGATTGTTGTCAGCCGCAAGAAAAATAAGATTGCGATCTTCCATTATAAATAACATCAGCTCTACAGCTCTAATAAGTTGCAGAATGAAAATTGATTTGTACCTGTTAAACTGTTATCCTCTGAATCCTTCTATTCTCCAGACGATGTCATTTGTTAGTTCTACATGCCTGAAAATATCAAAAATAATATTTTTCTTTACAACAATTCGATAAAAAAATGAAGATAACATATTCACGAGTTTGAAAGATGTAACCTCATCTAATGCCCAGTATTGTGCTTGTATTTTTGTCTGTTTGTTTTTTTTATTCTTTTTATGATTATTACTTGTTTACATGTTTCTCCATGGCGATTAATTATTTCTGTGATTTAAATTCAGCTCTTTCTCTTTCAGTGCAAAACAGTCGCATCCGCAAAACCCTTTTCTTCTCTGAGCAGGACATGTTACGCCCTGCCATAACTGAATCGATAAGGATGAATTCACACCGTGAGTTATATTGTACCAATACAATTTCTCTTCAAGTGATCAACTCAATATAGCCCTCGTTCAATATGATACACATTTGTTTTTGGTCATCTTCCCATTAGCGTTACAGTTCTCTCAAATTTTCATCTTCCGCTCTCACCGTGACAACTTCAAAAAGTTTCTAAAAATAATAACGGTTAGCTTTTTTCTTGTAAATAACTCCCGCCAATTGCGCCCTAAATATTTTGGCAGTCAAAAGCGTAGGTGTCCGGTGTAATCACTAGAGGGAGATACAAAGTTAAAGAAACCACATCAATAATATGTATTCTTTATGTAAATTTTTTCCAATTTTCTTGTCTTTCGATTATAATATGCTACATATTTCTTCATTATCTTTCCTCACCTGAAGATTACTTGCTATAAATTTAACTCCAATAAAGTTCTTTTGCAAGAAAAATACTTGACTTCTCGTTGTATCTAGAGAAAAGCATAGTTAAATCGTTTCGCGTCTTGGAAAGAATTAAAGCGAATACCATAAGTACTCTTCTTAAAAAAAATATCCGAGGAAGATATTCAAAATTTTTTTTAAATCTGTGTACTCCATGCATCTTTGTGTGCAGAAACCCTCTGTGTATCTTATAAGAATTTTATGAATAAATTGTTACTGAACCAGTTGTCTTTAAGTTGGAAGAGAAATCTGAGGCCGTAGCTCTCTGTCTCTTTGAGCTCTAGAATTGTCAGCCGAGTTTGGATACAGTAAGCGAGGCCATAAATAAATGTCTAACAGTTCGTACAGACAAGTGACGCACATGATACTGGAATCAGAAATGCCGCAGCTACGTAAATCCCTCATAGGAAGATAAATAAGCTACCTCAAGGTCTGGTATGTTTATCTTCATGTCAGCATTGATATTTAATCGGTCGTTTAACCTGATCTGACGGATACGGTTTTTCTTTTCGGTCGTCGGTTAAAAATGATTTTTTCCTTTGTTACGCAAGAGCTTGAAATTTCCTTTCTATCATTATGTATTTGAAGACATGAAACTTTCGACATTGATAATCTAAGCAGTATGCAGGATGATCCTTTATGTATCCATTGTATGTCATGGATCATTAACGAGAAATCTATAGCTATGTGTGAGAACTTCAGATCGTAAAATCCGATGGTCTAAGATTCGATCCTGCGTTCGTGATGAGTAAATAAGATCGATATTTTTTTCATTCTTTTGTCTCATGTTTCAAATTATTTCTATTTGTATCTTTAGTCAATATCCGTTTATCTCATTCACTGCATTCGGTCGCTATTAACTTATTCTGTCCTCACCTTAACTCCTGTGAAAATGTGATTTGCCCCACAAGTGTGTAACAAAACGGTGCACTTGGTAACACGAGCAATATTGAAGAGGCTGAATATGAGCTCATCGAACTTGAAACAGAAAATCGTGTCATTGCTTATTTCGTGATCCATGATTCTATTTTGTGGCGATGCTGTTTCACTATTTATACGCCAAGTTTGGACAGGACCTCATATTACATTTTTTAACTTTTCATTTTCATTAATTCGGAGTGTAGCACAATGATATAAACATGCTATTTTTTTAGTATACTTATTTTTTGCTGATGTGATGGTCGTTAAACCATCGCCTGCTTAGGGTGATCGAAGGGCGCTGGACTGCAATACGAGAGGTCTTGACAGGACAGGGAAAAATGAGACACACACATGCTGAACGCATAGTGAAGGAAATTTTCTTATTAAAGATGCAGGCGATTTGTCGGCCTGGAAACTTGACAAATTTTTTAGGAAAAGTTGACCAATAGAGCTTTAATTCGACGGGTGAGTGAAAAGAAATGACCTAAGGCGAAATTTAGCAAAAAGTTATTGTATAGCGAATACGACCAAAAATAAAAGGAAAAATGACATCTGAAATCTAATAAATTAACTACAGAGGAAAATCAGTTTAGTAAGACTGGAGAATTCATGAAGTATCTTTAATAATATCAAAGTCATTCCAAATCTTACAGAAATTTGACAACCTGTCAGAAAGCCATCCATGGTTTTATTGTTCAGTGACTGAGAAATGTGTTCTTCCAAGGTCTTTTTGCTTCGTGTGTCACTGGCATTCATTTCAATGTACGTAAAACCCAGCTCTTCACAAACCAGGGTACATGTAGCTGTTGTTGTTTTTCCAACTCCTTGGGAACCGGACAGAAGAGCTGCCATAAAGGACGACCCATCTTGGTCTTTGTTGTAAAAGAAAGCTGTGCAAAATAAAAAGGTTTAAAACTGTGATTCCATTACTAACATACTAACTACATGTATAAGTGACTGTCGAGTAAAATAAATTCATAAAAGTTCATAAGTTACAGCTGTTTAACAAATTGTATCTCTGAATGTGGGAATTAAGAAACAATCTGGATTCAATGTGAAAGGTATTTAGCCAACAGCTAGACGACATTTGCATTACAACTCAATTTAAGGTCTTATGTAAAATATCTGTTGATTAAGGTTAGGTTCATCCACTGAACCCTTTTACTTCAAACAGCTCACTAGTACTTCTTACTGTCTGCCACAAAATTTTTATGATTTGGATAATTTGGTATTGGATCAACAAATAATCCCCTAATTGATATTTTTCTACATTCTCATTACTTGTCTGATTGATATTGTATTGATATTGTAAGGAGAAATCCTGTCTTGGTCACTCATGTGAGATAAAGGGTTAGAGGTAAAGTCAGCACAAGAGCCACAGGTCTAACCTTGCTTATGCTTACTTAATTTCAGTAGCATCAGGTGACTAGGAGAATTGCTACTCCCCCCCCCCCCCCTAGAAAGGTCCCCCTATCTGGTTACAACCCAAACTTTTTTCATCTGCTTTCTCTAACAGTTTGCCTGAACCGTTTGCATACTTGCCTGAAGAGAAGTTACATGTACATGTATTTGAGGGAAAAGCATCTTGACAATCAATGTGAACTCACATTTAGAGGCTGGTTTCTTTCTATTCTTTTCCCAGTCTCTCAACCCAGTTCATCAGCTTTCTCATGTTGCTCTCATCACCCTGCTGACCAATAATCTGCTTCACTGCCCAAGGCTGATATTTGTCTACCCATAACAGACTTGGTTCTCCTGCACAAAAAAAAAAATTACCTTTACTGTCAAAATCTTATGTAGATTAAAAAAATAAAGCAATAAAAAAAAAGAAAACTGTACTTTCTTGTAACTCAATTTAAGTAACACAAACAAGTCTACAGGTAGAAGTACAGTAAAATGATCCAACAGATGAACCTAAAGGTGGAATTTAGAGTGGTGGTAAAACTGATGTGTGGGTGACTGGACAGAGGAGAACAAAGAGAATAAGTGACAGATAGAAAGACAGTCATTGGAAGAATGAACATACACAAAAGAGCAGACAGACAGACAGACAGACAGACTGAGTGACACTGTAAATTAAGTAGATGGAAGAAGGGAAATGAGGATTAACAAATTATGGGATCAGTTGCACAAAAAAAACAACTACAAAAACAACAACAACAAAGAAACCACAGGTTTCTTGCCAAGTAATGTTTAGTTATTCAAGGAAGGAAATAAAACCTTAAACCAGTTAAGGGTCTCTTAACAAAGAAACATTCAACAAACTCCACAGTATAAGTTTATGCTCATAGGAAAAAAAAAACTCTTTTAGAGGCCAACAACAAAAAGAAAATGATAAATTTCCACCATGGTAAATTTCTCAGTTCTTGTTAGTTTTCTATACAGACTTACAAATCGTCAATGAATTGTGTTAATTTATGCAAATTTGTGGCAAGTTTCCCAGGTGTATTTACAGTAAGCTGCACCCGGATTTGTTATAAAAATTGAGGGAAAAGGTGCAGTGTATATGCTTATGTTCACAGTTCTTTTTTTTCCCTCTTTTGAGCTGTGCATTACAATGTACCTTGGAAAGTTTACTCTTCCAGGATCCTGTCCCACAACAACTTGACTCTTTTTCTTGCTCACTGATTGGGTAACTTTTCCACCATATCTTTGAATCAGATCTGCTGCCTCCTCTCTCTCAATACTTTCCAAGATTCCTGTAATAACAAATGTCAGTCCATTCAAACAGTTTTCCACTTCCTAAATACTATATTATCAAGTGCATGCATAATTTAAGATATGCAGACAAATAATTAATTCTTCCCTTGAAGGCCTCTTAATACTGTCCAAACTGAAAAGTTATAAATGGTGAAAAATGAAAAAAAATTCTGTAGATACACCATAAACATTTCAGATCATTGATCAATTTTTCTAATTTCTTGCAATAATACCAATTCACAGTCAACTGAGCAGCAATGTGATGAGAGGAAAGAAAATCATCAGACAAGAGGATATAACTTGATTGAACACCATATTCTCAAAGATATTTTTATAACACTTGTGTGACAGACAGTGAAGAGAATTGATTTTAATAATTATCTTGAAGGTGAAAGGCTTGTTCCTTTAAGGCAGCCCATGGTGTTGTTTCTGCCAAAACTATTCCTCAATTGGTCACTACTGGTACCCATTGATTTTGTGACATGGTATGTGTTCACTGTAGACCATCCTGATATAACTATAACAGATTGGCAAAGGGTTTTACAAGGGATGCGTGATTATGCCCAAAATTTAACAGGTGATGCATGAATTTTATCGAAAGGCAAGGTATGGTGAGGTTTGAAGCTTTCCCTATTCAATGCATGATGCATGAAATACTGTTAAAAATACACTGGATGCCTGAATTTTTCTTTACAAAAAAAATTGTGGGTGGAAAGAGTGTAGTTAGTTATTCACCTGTTTTCTTTTATTAGCAAATGTTTTCCTAGATTCCCTTTCAACTGGAGTAGAACCAAAGAAATCAAGTGCAGAAGTTGCTTTTTCTCTTTAGTTTTGACTGGACTGAAGCAAGAATAACAATCCATGTTTTAAATATTTCAGTACCACAACAACATTGTATTAAATTCACCTTTGATGACACTGTCTTTATTATTTTGCTGTTGTTTTTTTGGTTTGTTTGTTTTTCATTTTCAACCCTGAACACATTAATATCAGTATGCACATTCTCTAAACTGTTCTCTATGTGTTTCTGAGGGTACTGACAAGGAGAATTTATTTAACAAACAAGAGCTTAGTTGGTGATCATTTCCTTTATTCTTGTGCCCTTAACCTTGACACCTGTGTGTAACATGTGCCTATCCAAAAGTTAAAATTTTGGAGAAACCAGAAAAGCAAACACAATGCGCACTAAGTTTTAATAAATCATCTTTCCCTGAAAAGAAGCTCCAGTGAAAGAAGACCATTTAAATAACTTACTTTCAACAAAAAAAAAGCAATCGATGCACATTAATGTTTGATTCAGGAGGGATATTGTAAAGAGAAATTAGATGCTGGTAATTCTTCGCAGTCAAAGGGTTAAATGTATTAGCATAAGAGCAATGTCCTATGACAGGTCTAACAATCGCAATGCCTGATGGAAGAAAGGAGAAAAACAAACAAACAAACAGAGAAACAACATTTAGATGGATAATTTTAGAAGAAGCCAGATGCTTCTCCAGAGCAATATCTTATGTTCTAAATGAACACCATGGTTTGGTGCTGAAATGTCAAATATAATGAAAGAGAATGATGAAAGTTACCTCTCTTTAACTTGCTGGACCTCTTTAGAAGCTACAATGTCTGTCTGTTTTGCAGACTTTTTTTAATTTGCTGGGCACAACTTCTTCCTCATCTGTAGAAAACACATCAAAATATAACTCAAGTGCTAAAATATTCAAATTCTATTTGAGACAGAGTGGTCTAATGGTAAGTGTGCTGAACCCTGAATGAAGCAGATGGCTTTGTCTTCTTTAGCAAGCTAATACATAAGCAATGTTAAAGGTCACGCAATGTTAAAAAAACTGACATCATCTTACTGTACCTCAAGCTCACCTCACACTAAATATTTCCCTATCCAGCCCTCCCACTCCATCAATAAGCAGAGTCTGCCAAAAAACCCTCATGTAGAACTCAGTCATGTAAAAATATTTAGCCATCTTATTCATTATGAAAAGTATCCAAAATGTTTTCACATTCACATGAAATTCAAGACGATCACATTTTGAAGATAAATAAAACCAAAGAAAAAAATTAAACCAAATTCATATTTTCACTCTTTCTATCCTGTTAATAAAACTGTTAATCCTACGAAAATTAAATATATTTATGTAAAAAAAAGATGAAATCACAATTCCCGTGAAGATAAAGTCTCCACATCACCTTTCACATATAAAGTATCACGCACCCCCAATAATTAGACATAATTTCCTTAACCGAGTCTAAGCTGATTGCTCTTCTACTTTTCTTAGCTTTTGAACTCTCTCCCTTCTTTACTGATGAGGCTTTTCTGAAACAGAGATGCATGAAAGAGAACCAGGTTGTGAATACAACCTGACATCAGTATCCATATTCTCCATACTGTTCTCTATGCATTTTCTAAGCTGCTGACAAGGAGAATTTGTTTAATAATCAAGGGCTTCTATAGTTGGTGATCATTTCCTTGACTCTTGATTCAGGGCTGATATTAGGGTCAAAGAGTTTAACTACAACTGTATGAAATGGAATGAAATTGAAAAACAAATCACATACCTGATTTTTGGAGGAAGAGGATCTTTATCAGAATCTAAAATAGATGTAATATTAATTTAGAAATTGGGTCAGGACATCATTGTGATGTTGTATGTATAATTATGTGAATCTTTTTATATCATGTTTTTGTAATCATGCAAATTGCATCTGGAATTGACAAGGACACTGTACAGCACAATATACGATTAATACTAATACAGAGGTATAACAGTTTGTGTAGAGTCTCAACATCTGTTCCTTTTGAAACTGTTGGTCTTCATCTTAAAACATTACCTGAGTCAATAATGTTCTTTCCTTTCTTCTTCCTCTTCTGATTTTCTTTTGGTTTTTGTTTTCAGGCAATGTCATCATCTTCACTTCTTGATAAACTCTACCCAGCAAATTAACAATTACATATTTTTATTCACACAACATGAGGTAAATTCGCTTCTTTTGACCTACATGTGTAACAGTAACAACTGGATAAGATGAAAGGGGGTGTTGTTCCTTGGAGCACAACTTTCTTACAAGACATTTTCTTCCAGCTCAGAAAATTGAAAGACACCATGTGTAGAAACCAATCCCCCTTCTGGCCCCAGTCCGCAAGTTTGACTTTTGCACAGATAATGCAAATAAAAAAGGTGTGAGCTTGAGTTAAAAGGCAATTGCAAGTACATTGTTATCCCAGCCATATTCCCAAATTGTCAGGTAAATTGCTCTTTCATCAAATGACAAATGTTTCCTTTACTGTTAGTATTGCTTATGTTATACATAATTATTTCTTGTTACTTGTATTTCCTGTGTTATTTTCCATCTCATAATTAGTCATTCTGTTCTTGATGTATTATGTTTGTAATACTTTATGGCAATGGCATGTAAATAGAAGAGTTCAGTCCAGTCATCAGGAAATTAAACTTACCTAAAATTTATTGCTGGCGCGTTGGTTACACCAGGCTTGTGGAGAAAATAGTCTGAGTAAGGTGAAGTCTCAATGTTTCTTTATCAATCACCTTTCAAGTTAATCAACAATTTCATTTTCCCTTCAGTCTGAGTAAATGAAAGATTACCTAGTAGTTGTCAAAATTGTGAAACAGGCATTAGAATTGCATCCTGCAACTGCTCTGCAGAATTAGTAAACTGCAGTTTGAACAAATTTGTAAGGAATGATTAAGTCCTGGATATTTCAACGTTGAGTGAACTTTAGGTAGCAGTGTATCACATCACACTGTTCAACCCTTAAACTCACAGATGTAATTAACATGTAACTTCTCCCTAAAATATCTCTACAATATCCAACAAAAGGGTAATGAAAAAAGTTATCTTGATCTAAAAACAAATTCTTATAACAAATGGACAAGGAAACGTCTAGAAACAAGTGGGGAGAATTAGAAAACAGATCTTGGGAGTTATAGAATGAAGACAAAATAATTGCTTCATGTTATGACCTTGTTAAAAATAAAAAACAAAGGCAAACATTGCAACTTATCAGCCTCACTCAGCTACCCTGACATACTTAGACTATTGAAAATTATACCTACAAAGTTAGTTAACACACAGCACCATACCATTTTTCACGTTCCAGCCCAGAAAGATACCTTGGGTTGGATATCTGTAGTGGAATGAAACTCTTGGTTAAAACATGTTGTAAAATTACCTACCATGTGCCAAATAAAAGATTCATGACAGAGGATATTTTACCACGTATGACAATACATACCAATTTTAGCGAAATTCTGCCGCTGAGAACGAAAACGTCTAACAAACCATTTCAGTATAGTGATGTGTTCACATCACTCTCCGACATTTCGCGCCATCTTTGATAATCTCCTGTACTTCAGTCAGCGGTCATCAACTTAGCTAGTTTCCAGACTCCTGCCATTTCTCTTCCGCTAATTTTCCGAAAAAAACAATAGGTCATAAGATAACCATAATCTAATTAAATTCACGGAACCAAATGAAAGGAACTGTCAGACGAGAGAGGTTTAACCACGTGCAGTTGCCCCAATAGATTGCTTTGAAAATGGCAAATAGATCCGCGGAGAACACTTCTCAGGGGTACGTACTCTGTTGTGAATGTCGATATTTCCATGAATGACTGCGCCCCAGATTCGCGCCGGCTCGTTCTGCGATTTGGTTCTTTCGTTGCGCTGTCGTCTCCTCGAGGTATATCGTTTGTTTATTGAAAAATATTCAAATTCGCAGCATGAAATTTGCAAAACGTTATTTGAAGTTTTATACGCTGATATTCAAAAACAACTTCATGTAATATACAAAAAGCTCTACCGATTGGACTTGAATGGAATAAGTGAGGTCGTGCACGTTTTCCCAAACTTAAAATTACACTGGTTTCTAAATTGTGTTTGCTTGAGTGGTAGCAGATGATGGAGTTTATGCGCAGAATTGGATACAACTGAGTCAAAGAGTTAACGTTTGTAACACTCTTCTTTGCGTCTGTCTTTCAAATATCTGATGTCATAAAATGCATTTAGTCTCTATTGTAAAACTAGAATCGACCAAATCTCCAGAATTTTAAGTGCTTACTGTGATTTGATAAACGAAACGAAACGAAACGAACTGAAAATATGAACATCTCCGTGGTGTTCTTAGCTGATCAAATCCTCTTTTGTATTTAAAGGAAGGACTGCGCCATTTAGCCATAAAATGTAGATCTATAATTACAAAAATACAAAACAACAAAAAAAAAAAAAAAATCCGTGAAGCTGCAGCATCGATGTTCGTAGTCGACGAATGATTCGATTGCGTGACATGACACCTTCCCTGAAAAATATCGCGTGACTAGAGTTGTTCTGCAGGATGTTTCTGATTGGAAAATAATAACGATAAAAAGAGTTTTCGTTGAGGTTTCAGTAATAATAATGGTTGTTGTGTTATCATTTGTGTGAGTTCTGGACTGAACTGACCGGTTCATCCATAAGGGGGGCATTGGGATTTTCGATATTTTTTTAGGATCGGTTTTTGTGCCATGGAATTTTGGTTTTTCAGATTGTGTGTTCATTACGGATTGCGGATTTTCCGTTCTTTAGCATGTGTTTTTCGGTTTCGTCATAAGTACTTGTCTTATGGGCTTCCGATTTGGTTTCCAAAGCGGTTTTCGGATCTTCCCATTTGGATTCCGGTTCCTCTTCGATCTAAGCGGCCACTGATCTCGAATAGCCGCGAAACCTCTGTATGTTCCACTTGTCAACACTGTATCGGATCGATCAGGGTTTTGAGAACTGGGATGTGAACACTTATAGATTTTGACGGTTTTGCATGAGGTTTTCGATTTTGATCGAATTTTTTTGCGGTTTTGCGGTCGTGGATAATTTTTTCGACGGCTAGCTTAGAGGTTTCTAATGGACCCTCTCATCCTTCGGTACAGTCGATTTCCACACGGATTCTTGTTTTGCAAATTGAAAATCTCTCTTTCTAAAATTACAAATCTTCATTTTCGTTCTGTTCCGTGTCTTAAATTACAGTAAGCCTCGTGTAGTTATTTCCTCTGAAATTGTACGTGGATCTTTTTATACAGATTTTCATTCTCAAAATTATCAATTTAGGTGCCTCACAATTATCAAAGAGAGTCTGTTTGATCTTGGCTGTCTTCTTCCTTCTGTAAATGAAATACTGAAGTAACCTTCATCAGAAAATGATGACAAAATTGTTTACATATCGTACTTATTTGATTTAGCGCCCTTCTTCCAAAAAGCAACCCCTCTGGAATAAGTGCCCCCGTCCCCCCTGTTTTATGTCAGAAAGTTAGAAAGGTGATGATGTTTTGCTAAAACTTCACTTGTAATTTCATGCTTGCACAATTGATCATTATTATTACATGTATTATTATTATTTTTAAGCTTGTCATTATTTTTATACAGGCCTTTGTCAAGCAAAGGGTCAAATCTGAACTTCAAAACTACAATGGATATCCTGGTTTGCTGATGTGAGTACAGAATTGATTAATAGAGCAAAAAGATCAAGGCTTATATTGAAGGTCAGCGACATATAGTCTGATCATTGTGTACTTTTAAGTAGTTATACCTAAGTCTAAGTGACACCCAGCTACATGTACTTTTTTTAAAAAAAGTTGCTACTTGTAATAAAGGCAAGAGGATGTGCTGCTGGTTTGGGTGGCATTTTCACGACTTTTTTAGCTACAATGGGGTTACATTTTCAATAGAGTTACTAGAGTGGAGACTAACACATTTTCATGATTTGGAAAATTTTCATACACCAAAGCAAGGATTTACAAACAGAAAGGTTCAAATTAGATTGAAATGTTGTTTTTACAACCAAAAAATGGAATTTTTCAGATGCCTGACCCAGCTGGATGGGTGCAGGGTAAGTGGTCATACCATGGCAACCTGATTTTGAATAAATTAAGTGTTTGTTTGTTTTGTTTATTCTCTCACTGGTAAAATCACTCCAGAACGAAAGTTATCTTTCATATAGGCACTCTTAAGCCACATGGTATCAACAAATGCTTTTCATTTAACCAATTTATTCTTGTTTTCTTTTCACCATATTCCCACCAATAGCATAGCTCCATTTTCTGAATATAAATTCACACACAACTCACAATTCCTACAATTTCTCTGATGATGGGCTATTATGCTTGAAACATCAGCTTTTAAACTCTATACAGTGGCCAATTTACATTATAAGTTCAGTCAATAATACTAAATTACCCTGTTATACTCTCCCACTGATGCAGCACCACAGTTTCTTTAGAAACTTACCCCCTTTACCTGCACATCAGTCCAGCACTCAACATGAGCTGACAGAAAAAATAATTCATCTGTTTTAATTAGTTTTTCAGAACATTGTCACTGTTCTTGTCTACGGCATCCTGTTCTACCCATTTTTTGCCTGTCTGACAACTGACGACAGACTGGTTGGGTCCTTGCTGGGTTTTGTTTATGTTACAATCAGGTGAGCTAGCTATTACTTTGTTTATGAACACCAATTTAATCAGACTGTGAGTTTGTTTTTTAATTAGCAAATACAGTTCTCAGAACTTTACAATTGCCAAAACTTAATTCAAATATTACTCTAATGTGAAGTATTATTATTTGCTTTGAAATAAGTGATGTTTGTGTTAACTTTGGACCATGTTTTGTACACATGTCCTGGTAAATAGGGAACACAGCATGGCTTGCATGCGAAACAATAGACTAATTTGGTTCTCTCTGCTTAATTAACCCTATCAGCCCCAAGGGTAGTCAGCATGTAAGTTCTCCCCCCAGTGATATTGCTGAATCATTCATTGAGAACATGAGAATAACAAAAAGATTGCCAACTCAAGACGCTCTGATTACAATATGAATTCTTCTCATCAGTACCAATGGAAATTTATAGTTAAGAGTCTAGAGAATATGGATATTGATCTTAACCCTTTAACTCCCATAAGTGACCAAGAGAGAATTTCTCGTAATAGTGTAGTTTGATCGTCCGGGTGAGTGTAGTCCTGAGAAGGACTGTTGTCGGTAGTGGTGACTGACGTTTCGACAACCTGAGCGGAAGTCATCTTCAGAATCAAGTGAATAGCTGTTGTCTGTCGAATGTTCTTAGTCCGGTTTGTATAAACTGATTGGTCGGTTTTGCCGCGATGTTATTGGCTGTAAGACTCAAGTGGCGTAGGTCGGTCGTGATTGGTCAGTCTCGATCCGTTAGTAAAGTTAGGTCGTTCTGTTCGGTTCGTTTGTAATGTTAATGTCATGGATGAGTCGTTTATATGGTGCCGATAGTGGTTGACACCTGTTGAGTGGAGTCTGTTCCAAGTTAGCTTTCCAGAGTCAGTCGTTGAAAGTAGTTGGTGTTGTGGGTTAGGCATTGCGCAGAGTCCTAGTCAATAGTGTGGTTCGTAAGTCGCTGTTGTTCAGCAATGTGACTGTTGACATCGCCTTTCCTCGTCGCTCGTTTGTGTTCAGTCAGTCTGGTTGTGAGGTTTCTGCTAGTCTCACCGATGTGGGAGGCGTGCCAGTCGGAGCAGTTGACCTTATAAACTGCTCCCTGTCTGTGCCTCGGTTCGTCTGGGTCTTTAACGTTAGTCAGTAACAGACGTGGTGTGGTAATGGGTTTGTGAGCGACGCGGATATTGAATGGTTGTAGGATGCGCGAGATGTTCTCAGATATGCCCTTTATGTGCGGTATAGTAGCTGTAGTCGTAGGATTTGCGTTGTCGTTAGGTTCGGTAGTAGTAGTGGTTAAGGTCGGTGAGTGTTTCGTCTGATGAAGTCTTCGTTATAGTTTTTCTTAGAAAAAACACGGTCAAGGTACTTGTTCTCGTCAGATAATATCAAAATATCTGCGGTACGTAGTTTAGCAGATATTTGTTTTCTGCACGTTCTGTATTTGGTATTCTTAGTGTGTTATACAATTAGGTGTTTCAGTTACGCAATACGCGTTAATTACATGTCGTATATTTAGCTGTTGTCAGTTCGTGATCTTCCTTCGGGTCTGCTAACGCCACACGCTCACTCCACCGTTCTTTAGCATGAGCAACTCTGAGGAAGCTAGGGCACGTTCTAATCGGAACGATGGAGTTTGAGATCCTTCTGTCGGTGCTGTTATACGGTCTGCCGTTTCTGAATCGATGGGTTCTTTAACCGATAACCTCACTATAGGTTATTGAATCTCGGCTTAGCGATTTCGCGAAGCGATTTTCCGAGGAGAACAGCTCGTCCGTTGAACAAGCAGTCAAGAGAGCTCGGCGCGAACAATATACCTGCAAAAGGAAAGGAAACCAGCAGCAGTTGGATCATTCCCTCCTGGTGCTGGATAAACTAGACGAAGCATTCGACGCTCTCAAGCAGAAATTGTACGAGAAAGTTAAAGTTGCCTAGGAGTCAGGTACTGAATTAGTTTCCAAGCGTGTTAAAGCCACCGATTAAGTTAGTTGACAAGAGCGAATTTGGATGGGCGACCGTTAACGAATATTTGTCTGACGAACTCGCCTCTGACTCCGACGACGAGAAGAGAATTTACCGGGCCGAGAGAAAAATCAATAAAGAGAAGCGTCGTCGTGTCCGTTCTGACGAGAAAGGAAGCGGTTCCTCCTCTGTACACTGCGCGGCTTCTTCGTCGAGATTCTCGTCTAAGGATTTAGCTTCTCGTTCGGAAGCTAGACCAGCTCGTCGTTTGGGGCCTTGTTTTAAGATAAGTAGCCTACTCTTTCTCGTTATACTGGCTTTGTTTTTACTTTGTCGATTATGGCGTTACACTCAGGCCATAATCCAATATTATCCATGAATTGCTGTTTTGCTATATGTCGTTCTATAGACTAGGTTAGTGCAGAATATCGAAATATCTGCGGTAATTAGTTTAGCAGATATTTGTTTTCTGCACGTTCTGTATTTGGCAGTCTTATTGTGTTAGACAATTAGGTGCTTCAGTTACGCAATACGCGTTAATTGTGTGTTGTATACAGAGCTGTTGTCAGTTAGTGATCTTCCTTCTGGTCTGCTAACGCCACACGCTACTCCACTGTTCTTTTATTTTTATACTGTGGATTTTATTTTCATGCTGTTGTGTGTCCCCTTTTTTCAGTGTGGAGGTTTTGGTCATTTGAGCTTGACATGCACGAAACTTGCGGACACTTCAAAGAGTAGCGCTCGCCGTGATTGACTAGATCGCGGTTTGTTGACCACTGATGATACTAATGCCCAGCAGGTTGAGTGTGATTTTTTAGCGACGAGTTTAGTGTTAAAGGCGGTAGCAATGGCGTCAAAGGTCGCTTGAAGTCCTCGCTTCATTTCTGGGTTGAAGCATTAGATGCTTCAGATTTTGTGCTTGACATGATTAGGCGTGGTTACAGGTTACCTTTTGCCCAGTATCCTTCACAGTGCTTTCTAAAGAACGACAGATCTGCGCTTCAGCATCCAGAATTTGTGGCCGATGCAATTACCGAGCTGCTTAGTAATGGTTGTATTGTTGAGCATGTCGTTCCTCCTTTCTGCATGAATCCTTTAACAGTCGCGGAAGGAAAGAAGTTGCGTCTCCTTATTGATCTTAGGCGCGTCAACAATTGTTTAGTTAAACCCAGATTCAAATATGAAGACTTACGCTCGCTATCCCAAGTTCTGGATGAAGAACACTGGTTTTTCACATGGGACCTTAAGTCCGGCTACATCATGTTGATATTTGTCTTGATCACCAAAAGTATCTCGGTTTTGCTTGGCCTTTTTCCGGCGTTGTTAGATATTTTACCTTTGCAGTTCTTCTTTTCGGCCTTAGTAGTGCCTGCTTTTTCAGCTTTTCTAGACGGCACCGTTTTCAGCGGCACGTGGGAACCCGAGGATATCGGCCAAAGTTCTACGTTCCGCGAACTGAAAGCTATTTATTTCTTATTGCTTTCCTACGTTGCTTAATTGAAACACAAGAGAGTTAAAATCTTTACTGATAATCAGGGCGCGGCCAGAATTGTTGCTATCGGAAGCTCCAAAATTAATCTCCAGGCTCTGGCCATGTACATTTTTAATCTCTGTCTTGTTAACAGCATCATTCTGGAAGCGCAATGGATCTCAAGTTCGCTTAATGAAAGGGCAGATTTTCTCAGCAGATTTGTTGACAAAGATGACTGGTCCGTCAACCCTTCTGTATTTCGTGTGATTGACGCCAAATGGGGCCCTCACACAATCGATCGGTTTGCGTCGCATTACAACGCCCAGGTTCCTAGGTTCAATTCTAAATTTTCCTCCCCCGGCTGCAGCGGCGTTGACGCCTTGGCCAAGGATTGGCGAGACGAGAACAATTGGGTCTGCCCTCCTGTGAGTGCCATCGTCCCTTCTGTTAGAGCTCTCTCGTCGTGCTCTGGTTACGGCACTCTGATCGTTCCACAGTGGCTTCGGCCTATTTTTGGCCCTTTTTGCATGACAGCGCTTCTCCGTTCAAGTCTTTTGTTAAGGTAGTGTTTGAGCTTCTTTGTATAGAAGACCTCTTGTTGGAAGGTCCCGGCCAGAGGCAAATTTACAAGGCGCGTCCCTCGGTTTTCAGTGGTTGCCCGAGATTCAGATTGTTAGCCTTACGGGTAGATTTTAGGTGAGCTTTTGTCATCCTTGTTTACCATACATGTCTCTTTTCTTTCAGCTCTGCTCTTCACCTTGTCGTTGCTGATCTTTTAGTCTAACCTCGTAGTGTTTTGTCTGATTTGGCAGTGTCATTTTGGTCAGTAGTTTGACCTCCGTTTGTTTTGAACCTTTTGCCTGATTTGGCATCGTCGTTTTGACAGTACATGTTCTGGGCTAAATTGCTTTTACGTCGCGTTTGCTATTTTATTGTGTTTTGCCTGATTTGGCAGTATCTCTTGGGCCGTTTTGATGGTTTTTGTGGCATTCCATTTTCTGTTTGTATTATGTATCTCTTTTTTATGTTATTCTACCTTTTGTTTTTTGCTTACTTTTATTTTATTTTATTTTATTTTATTTTATTTTATTTCTTGTAGACGTTCTGCAATCGGGGATTTGGCGTGACGCAAATTCTCTGGTCGATCTATCTTTGCGTAGGCTTGTTCCAACCTTCTCCATGGTTTTTGTGGCATCCCATTTTCTGTTTGTATTATGTATCTCTTTTATGTTACTCTACCTTTTGTTTTTGCTTACTTTAATTTTATTTTATATTATTTTATTTCTTGTAGACGTTCTGCAATCGGGGATTTGGCGTGACGCAAATTCTCTGGTCGATCTATCTTTGCGTAGGCTTGTTCCAACCTTCTCCATTTACAGTTGGAGTCCAGGGCTCCTTCCACCGAGCAGAAATACAGATCTGACTGGCTGAAGTGGCGTGAATGGGCAGCACCTAAGATTGGCGGGAGGGCCATACATCCCTCCTAGCAAGGTCTCATAAGGTTACTCGCCCGGTTTCTATTACCGAGAGGTTACTCAAGCTTCTTCCTTCATCTACTGAGTCATCCTCCCCGCTCGTTAGACGAATTGTTTAATCTAAGTCTAAGGAGTATTTTCATGCTACTAAAGGCGTTTCGTACACGACGCTTAGAGAGGAATTTAGGAAATACGTTAAGCCATTTGTAGATGACATCACTAGTTATGGCACGCATAGTATCAAGTCTGGCGCCGCTTGAAATCCTGCGTGTAGGAGTATTTCTGCTGATCTGCTGGACACGCACGCCGGCTGGAAATGTGCCATTTCAAAGAACAGGCACGTTGAGCACACTGTTAATGATCGCTTAAAAGTTGCTCGACCTACTGCTCTTTACTTTCGGATTTCGTTTGCTTACGATAAATTATTTAATTAGTAGTCTCGGCGGGGGACTAAGTCGTGCCTGGCCCTCCTCAGATTTCCTATCCGTTTTTCCCACAGGGTTTGCGCCCCCTGGCACGACTTTCCCTAGCTTACATTTTCAGTCTCTCTTTTTGTAGACGTTATTATTATCTGCTTTAATAAAGTGGCGTTATGGCGTTACACTCAGGCCATAATCCAATATTCTCCATGAATTTCTGTTTTGCTGTATGTCGTTCTATAGACTAGGTTAGTGCAGAAGCTGTCTGTCGTGTTGCATACTAGTTACGCTCGTCGCGTGAGAGTCCTGATAGTTGTGGCTTTGTGTGATGTCGGGTTGTAGAATGACTCGTCCAGTAATCCGTAGGTATGTGTCGCTTTCCTGTAAACTGCTCTCCGTAGTGAGTTGTCGTCAGGGCTTACCTCAGGTTGTCGAAACGTCAGTCACCACAAACGACAACAGTCCTTCTTAGGACTGCACTCACCCGAACGATCAAACTACACTATTACATGTTACCCCCGGGTTCAGACCATTTACTGTACAGAACTTCTCCTTACAATATCAATACAATATCAAACAGACAAGTCAGATGAGAATAAAGTAAAATATCAATTAGGGGATCATGATTATAAGTTGATCCAATACCAAATTCTCCAAACTAACATAACGAGAATTGTATGGCAGACAGTGACAAGAATTACTAATGAGATCTTGGGAGTTAAAGGGTTGAGATGTATTTCTTTAAGAGTATAAAAGGGGGTGGAGGGGGGGGTTTGCATAGAGTATAGACAAGGGACTGTAGAAAATTGACTGCCAATAGCAGCCAATGAGTGTGTGGGTGTGCGTGTAGTCGGTGATAAATATGTTATTTACTGGCCGGGAAGTCCGAATTGGGTAAGATTGTGCCCAAGTTCCTGAGCACCGGTATTTTAGACAGAGTGTACAGTTTTTCCCAATACGGACCGACCTAGGCTGGTGAGTAACAGTTTTTTTCGTACACTCAACGAAATGTTTTCCAAAAGAACCCTAATGAGTTAGTGCTGTAATTACGGCAAGATCCTCCGTGAACTGAACAAATTTTGAGCAAGTAAATGGTAGTTGAAACAGACTGAGGTAATGCAAATTAAAGCGAGGCTTCACCGAAATATTTTCATTTGTGTATTGAAAAAAGTGATTTAAAAGGCTTCTATAAACAAATTTTGAAACATTTGTTTCACAAGTATCTGTCACAGTCTGACACCTGTCAATTAGAGGGCGCGTAAGAAAAAAGGACAACAACAACAACGGCGCTGGTTTTGCAAATAAACTTACGTGAAAGTAATTGTAATTAAATTTAAAAGTATATTTTGAAGTTGTGGGAGTTTGCTCGTTTGTTTAGTGCAATCACGCGAGTAACTCTGGTCTTTCATCAAAAGGGGAATTTTAATGCAGCTTTTTATTGCTGAATTCCTTCGTTTTCTGTTGTGAAATTACGGAAGCGACTGTCCGATTTGAACGGACTTACAACGACTTACCGAAAGCATATTTAAAGCATAGAAGACTTCGCTCACTGGTTTTTACTGAACAACTTGTTTGAGAGATTCAGATATATGATAAATGAAATTTCCACTAACAATTTCAATTATAAAGAAATACCTCACCTTTTAACTTTCTGAGCTTCTTCTACTGAAGGTTTGGGGTAGTCACAAATGGTTTTTAGGCCGCGCGTCAACCCATTTAATGACGTACTTGCTACCAAAATTCATTTAAAAACCAAATTTTTGGCTGGCAACCAAAGTGATTTGAGAGAGAGAAATTGAGGATCAACAAGTTGTTAATCGGCTTGATTTTCTGTCAAATAAGTTGCTTAAAAATACTGCCCGGCTGGCAAAACGAAATGTATTTACGAAAAATAGCAACAAAGTTAGGCATGTAGTGCGGGGCTTGCGCAAGCGATACCGTGCCAGTGGGCCGAGATAGGAAAATCCGGACCGCACTTATGGCCAGTAAGATTACAGGATTCGTTACTGCGCCCTCTGAGAAAGACAAAAAATAAATACAGTTCTTTCGAGAAAGGCTGTCGGAAGAGAGCATGTCGGAAGTGCAAGGGATAACCCCGAAAGGTATTGCGGGTAGCTTTTATGCCATGGTTGGACTTGACCTCAGGATTTCGGGGAAAGCTAAGAAAATGTTAGTTTAAGGAGGAGGCATCACAAGTTTGATTAACCTATTTTATTTAAAACACTGACTTTAAATTCTAAACTGTATGAAAACGAGAAAAAGAACGAACTAACACCAATTGATTATCTGTACTGTTTATGTCCGTATTGATTACTGTTACCCAGATAATCTTTTGAGATTGTCGTGTGCACTTTAAATTTTTGCTCTTTTCTTCCGACAAACTTTCAGGTAACAACTTTGTTAAGTTAACTGCGCATCTCCAGTTGGACATTTATGATAACTTGCATTCACATTTAATTTACGTTTTTTCTAAGTCTGTTCAGGTGGGAGAGGAAGAAAGAAGTGTAGGGGGCGGGGAAGGTGTCAGCTCAACGAGGAACTAATTGATATTCAAAAACTCAACTACAAAAACTACACAAATTCTCCAACTTTAACTACATAATATGAGAGAAAAGATTCTTCCCCTTCCTTGTTAATGTTCTCTTACTGTTTCACATTGATATACCAAGGTATGTTTTTCGCGCACAAAAAACTCATAAAAAAACATTGAACAAGATGAAAGGGGCAGTAAGAGAAGTGGATTGAAATTTTTCATTCAGTTTAGACACTTAAGTTGGCGATTTCTTTCGCACTTTGTCAGATAATCAAAGCTCCCCGGTTGGGATTTCTATTCCCTGTAAATTACTCTTCATCCCGCGCTTGTTACCAAACTAGTAACGTCTCTGGCAAGGATCCTCTCCTGCTTTCGCTATTCGATAACCATATACACACACACTTTATACACACTTTATTTTTTCTTTTTCTTACAAAATAATTTAGATTATGTTGACCCGCAGATAGCAAATTTGCTATTCGAGGCGGGTCAATCATCAACAAACATTATTTACAATATATAAAGAAAATTAAAAACTAAATAGTTAGATATTGTTAAATTATAAAGAGAAGCATAACTGGTAAATACATCAATAGTTGTTCAATAAAGTATAGAAGCAAATAAATTAGTACTGAAAGCAATCGGATCAATTTGTTTTAATTATGCAGACCTTAAGTTTAGAGGAGATCTTTTCAACATCAAGATAAGAATCTTCATTATCTAGTATCTGAAATAAAGACGTTTTTATTTGTTTATTAAAGGAATGTTTTGATAACGTTTTGAATTCTTTCGGTATCTTATTCCAAATTTTGACACCAACACGCGAGAAAGCCTTTTTTTGTAGGTTAAGTCTAGAGTACTTTGCACTAAAGAGCTGCGATTTGGATGATCGAGTATTGTAGGTATGAATATGAGATGTTTTAGTAAATAGTTTCAAAATATTAATGGGAGCCCTCTGGTTGTGCACGTCAAACATAAGTTTACTTACGGCTTCATAATATAGGAACGTAACAGGCAGAATTTTTGCTTTGGCAAATAAAGGGATGGCATGCTCTCTTCGATCGGTGAAATAGATTAAGCGCAAAACTCGCTTTTGAAGAACTAAAATCTTGTTTAAATAAGCATTTGACGCATTGCCCCAGGCAAGGAATCCATAAGTTATATAAGGTAGAATTAATGAATTGTAAATATTTGCCAGGACAGTAGAGGGAACGAAGTACCTCAGCTTTGCAATCATCCCTATTGTTTTACTTATTTTTACGATAACAGAGTCAACATGGTTTTTCCATGACAAATTTTGATCAATTAAAACGCCTAGATATTTGATATAACTTTTTTGCTCTAAACTAACTCTTCGGTTTGTCTCACAATCTAAAATACCTATTTGTGGAGAAAAATGCATTTTTTTCTGACGAGGACGAAAAATTAAGACATTTGATTTTTTTGTATTCAATGTCAACCTATTTGTAGTTAACCAGTCATGTACGTTATTCAACTCTACATTAACCGTTTTCTCGATCGCCTTAAGATTCTTATCAGCATAAAGTATATTAGTATCATCCGCAAAGAGATAAAAATTTAGTTTATCTAAATAATCAATTTATTCCAATTGTACTCTTCAGCTCAATACCTTGATACTCGTACGAGTCATAAAGGAGATGATCAATTTGTTGCAGCCAACTGGGGAAGACAACCATTTTCAGCAAATACGGTAAGATTCACAACATAAAACTAAAACAAAATAGTGGAAGAGGCAGCCATGTCCTCCTGTGAGGCTCTATTCGCCTAACTTCCTCATTCCTTAATCAGTAAGGCATTACGATATCTAGAAATGAAAATTCATTGTCAAAGGAAAATGAATGAATGTTTTCTTTTAACTCCGAGAATGGGTATCGAAACATGCGTGGTGATGATTCCCCTCCTGGGTGTCACGTGACTATTCGGTCTCCTCTCGCTTGTACATAAAGCTTTCGTTTACATCTTCACCATACTCAACTGTGCTCAGGTCAGTGTTCGATGGTAACTGTCAAAATTATTCAGTCTCTATCATTATTTTAATTTCTAACCAAGTGAAACACCATTACGATGGTCACATGATATTTTTTGGAAGTTTAAAAACAACAATTATGTTAACTATGCAAGAGAAGACAGACTTCTTTTTTTATTATAAGACATGCAATTCTCTTTCCTCTTGGAAATCTTAGTAGGTATTTTGTCTAATTTGTTTGCATATTGTAAAAATTAATGATCATGAAATCATGTTTATGCTGCAGGGTTTCCTGATTTTCGCTCTACACTGCATGCGAAACACTCAGGTAAGAAAAAAAATCAAACCAATTTTTAACTCCATATCATCAAGTTTTAGTGTTTCGATAGATATCTGAGTACTTGTGCTAAGAACCGTGTTTCGCGTCGCTCGTCTATCTGCAGATCAGAGAGCGTTTCAAAAGAAAGATGAACATCGTTTTTCAATCTTCTATAAAGAGCAACTCCAGAAGGAAGAGCTCACAGGTCAATCCAAGTGAGTTTGGGGATGTATGGGCAGTTAAATTGCAGTCTTGTGCTCAGTTTTAATCGAAATCGCACCTAACTTAAATAAATGGATCCAGCAAACCGGAAATGACAGCCAATTACTTATTGCAATCACTTAGTTAACAGCAGTAAGTCGATTACGATCGATCTGACTTGCGATCTGCAGGTAAAAAGAGGTTTTTCTATTCATAATTGTTTAAGCACTCAACTAACTGTAATTGTAATCTATCTTCTTTACGATAACAAGTTTATTTTCTGGGCGATAGTATACTTGTAGGCAAGATTCATCGAAATAAACAAATCTATAAATTCAAATTTCTAATAGCTCAGTATCCTGATGACTTTCCTTCGAGTAAGACCACAGTCCACTACAGACAAGGCGGGAATTTAAGCCAAGATATCACGAATTGTCTTTCTTTAAGAAGCACTCTAGCACGCAGCTTTAATTGAATGTATTTATCTTTCGATTCTTGCGCGCTAAATTTCTGCGCCTACCGCATGATTATTTCATGTTCGATGTTTCACTCATTGAGTTTACAAACTTCTCACCAAACACTGTTATTACTTTAAATAATAAGCTATGAATAATGACTGAAACTATTGGTTTCTAGAAATTTCGAGAATGCCTAGTCATGCAAAAATGCATACCAAGGGACATTCTGGAGTATTTTATTAGGTTAAATAGTTATGATGTAACACTACCAATATCGTTGTGTTGTAAGCGTCCGGAATTTGCGAGAATACTTTGTACATAAGGATACAGTCGTGCAGCACTAGTAATTGTTGTCGGGAGGGACTGACTTTTCAGAAAGCTATACCGAGATAGAGCAACCGTGGAAGATTGTTCATCTCGAGTTACTTTGGAGACAACTTCGAGGTTGTGTCAGTGGTGAGCAAAGAAATAGTTTGTGGTTGTCTCTTTAAGGATAATTATTCTACTTCTTTAAGAGTCGCTCCTTGGCAAGAATATTACAAGTTGTTTAATAAATTAATTGGGTCTGTTGATAAATGATGCCCTTTTTGTCTTTTAAATTGTACTGTTAAAAAATAATACTAATAGTCTTAGCAGCTAACGCTGACATTCAAAGCTGTTGCTTAATAAATGAATGGATCGATACGTAAATGTTTGAATAAGTAAACAACTTCTTTAGAAAGAACAGGAAAAAGCCCCTTATGACTGGATCTTTTTTTGGATCAGTTACATGTACCCATTTTTTTTCGCATTCCTAAAATAAGGAGTGTCGTTTTAAATCGAAAACGCATCGATTAATTTGGAATTGAATTGGCGCAATGTTAGCCTTAAATGGCATAAACCAAGAGATTATAAACTATTCGGCACACATTATTAAACAACGATTAAAGAACTTTTACACAGAGTATATAATTTAGAGGAAAAAGCTTAGCGATAGAAATGCAGAATATTTCGATGGGCCTGGTTTTCAAATATCATTACAGTGAAACTTAGCATTGCAGAGGAAATTCAATGAGGGAGAAAAGGAGTCCATTATGTAGATGTGCTTAACAGTTTGTAATAATCTAATTTACGTCATACCCATTTATAAATAAACATGGATGACGAAGCTTGCGATTAAGACGGAAGAAGTTAAAATAAGAATTATTCTGAAGTAAACAAGCACTTTCCTCTCTACACTGTTCAAATGCGATAGGTCAAAACGCTTCAAGCTTCGATTGACCTAATATATCGCAGCTAAGACGAGCGAATATTCCAGAATAAATAATAAATTATTCCATGAGCGTGGAGAGATACTGGGAGAGTAGAATGTCTCGCCCACAGAGCACATCACTATGACCCAAGAACGTCTCGCGCTAAGAGCTTTTGACTCACTGCTCGTTCTAAATTGTTGGAATTCAAACATTTGGACGCAAAAGTGATGGTCTGCATAACGCTTTTGAAGAGGAGAGTTATTTTGTAGGCTGAACACTAAACTTTGGCCGTTAGCCACAGTTGTTTTAAAGGCATACGAAGTAATTAGCATGTCACAGGCGATATGAATAAATAACAATAATTCTCATTTATGCATAACGAACAGATGGCATACTAGCTTAAGCTGCCCGTTGATAAAACAGAATTTTGTTAAGACAACTTTCATATAACAGAGCTCATAAAACAATTACTGTTCTTACCATCAAATATTTTTTAGCTGCTTCTTCCACAACACTTCAACTACAAAAAGTATTTTAATGCCGTGAAGTTTTCCGATTCTATTAGAAAAACAATGCTCCACACCAGGTGCAAGTGGCTTTTTGTCCATTGGTTTGTCTATGACAGAAAAAAATGCCATGAACATGTGTTCAGAGATCATGATTTGCATTAAAGTCTAACTCGTACGAAAGGCTTTTTGTGAGGATGCCGCAAATCCGCAACTCTCACGCGGTGTGAATCAAATATAAGTGAATCCTGCAAAATGTTCAAAACATCGGTGATATGTTGTATGCTGGGTGAGTACGACCCTAGTTATTCCTGTTTGTTCTGCGGTAGCTATGAAACCGTCAAAATTGACTTTTATTTGTAAAATATTTATTTCGACATTTACCTTACGGAACTCTAATAACTAAACATACCAAACTCTTAACATGTCCTCTCTAGTTTTTGTCTAATTATTAAAGCTAATTATCATCATTATCGTTATTATTAGTTATTTCGATATTTTTCTCTTTCCTTACAATGAAAAATAATTGAATAATAATCACCTGTAATGACACATTCGTATAAGTTGTAGGCTAGGTTCGTACCACCTTAATTATATCTTGACTTTCCATTTGTGACACATTTATATCCATTTTGGAACGTCCTGTGAAATTCAGCCAAACCAAACAGAGAAAAATGTCAGGTGGCAGATATTTGGCACTGTTAATTAAAACAAAACAAAACAGACTTTAAAGATTTCCGCATTAAACTTTCAGTTCTTAATCAGAAATGGATCTCTTATAAATTGGATTCCTGAAGCCTTTTAGATTCCATATAGTGCAAAGTAGATTTCCTTAGAGCGTTCGGATGAGGCGTTAATCAGATATCGCGGTACCCAAATTTTTAAAGCTTTCAAATTATTGTTCTGTTTGCCAAGTTGGATGTCATGGTTAATTAAAACCTATTTCTCTTCTAAATTATTCTTCTTTATGCCCGAAAGCAAACTTTATACTCAACCCATTGCTCTTCTTTAAAAAAAAAATATATGGGCTCTGGAAGTTCCGCAGGTTCCGCGGCCTGCTGATCCATAGTTTTGTAACTCCCAAGAATATGGAAAAATCCTCACAAAATTTTGGAGACCAACCCCTCAAGATTCAAATTGTGCAGAAGTTTTATTTGAGCGGTCAGATTTGATACCCGATTCATTTGCTTTAAATACGAGCTCAAACGAAACATTTTTTTTCTCTGGATAGCACAAATA
Organism: Pocillopora damicornis; assembly: GCF_964200805.1. Taxonomy (NCBI): domain Eukaryota; kingdom Metazoa; phylum Cnidaria; class Anthozoa; order Scleractinia; family Pocilloporidae; genus Pocillopora; species Pocillopora damicornis. Next base: position 4,190,456 of record NC_142670.1, read on the forward strand.
GCCCGTTTATCGTATCCTTAAAAATGTTTCAACGTGTGACAAGTTTATTTTTATTTTATTTAATGGATTCGTACAAGTACAAGTACTATAACAATAGGACATAAGTCCCCTACTTGGTTAATACACCCACACCCACCACCCATCCCACTCTAGGGGAGGACATCCACCACACAGTAATCTCGTGCGTGAGAAATTAACGTCTCCTACCCCAGCCCTGCAGGAGACGGGGCTTACGGTTTTACGTCCTATCCGAGAAGACGGATAGGACGTAAAATAGGTAGGATGATAGAATGTTCAGCTAGGTTGATAGGTAGGACGATAGGATGTTCAGCTAGGTTGTGAATTGCGGAGATGCTGTATTTTTTTTTATAATTTCTCCGTCAGCTCCCTTGGAAGGTAATAAAATTCATGAATAGATGTTAGAGGGCATGTAGCAAATAAAATGCATTAGTACTCGTCTTACTCGAAATCTAATAAACTTTTTCATTTTTTCAAATGTTACACTTGAGATAACAATCAATTTATTTGTCTATTTTCTCTTCTACAGTCATCCTTCGTTTGTTGATGAAATTGCCAGGGACAGGTGAGGCAGCTTCATTCCGATTTAATATTTATGTTGCTTTAAATGGACGGGAAAAAAAGATAATACCTGATAAATTATCGTGTCAATTAGTTATAGACTTCCAGTTAAAGTTACATTGGATTGCGATTCAAAACGTGAGTTGGAAAGCGAAACAAAAAGTCAAAGAATAACGGCGCTATTACCCTGATCTCCCCAAGATCCACTTTTAAAACCTAGCCTAATTCTAATATTTGCTTCATTGATGTAGAGGGTTTTGATGCCCATCGTTTGTTATTAAAATTAATAATATAAAATAGACCTTCTCGTCTTTATCATTATCGCTTTCACTGTTGTTATCATAGTATACATTTTTTCGTTTATTTATTTATTTATTCATTTACTTTCTTCTCATAGAGTGCCAATCAAACTGTTTCAAAAACTCCTCTTACATATTTTCGAAAGGCAAAGTTTACAGGTTTTATAACAAAGAACTCTGCTCCATCTTGGGAGGTTATTTAGTCTCCATCGAGACCGAGGAGGAATGGCAGTTTATCGATCATGAGATTCAAAAGCGTGGTACTTGGAATACTTCGACTATTAATGCGTGGCTCATTGGTTTGGAGAAGAAAAACGGGATTTGGATATGGAAGAGTGGAGAACAGCTGAATATTTCGAAATGGCGAGATTCTGAGCCAAGTGTGAACGACGAAAGGGCGGAAATATCCATGAATGGAAGCCTCTTTAATGGTATCTCTCTGAATGATAAAGGAGATGCCTACATTTGCGAGATGCCCGGAGGTAAGATCACATTCCAACCATAAAGCATATAATGTGCTGAAACAATAGCAGTCTTGCACGTATGCCATGAAAATTGCTCTTGCTTCTTAAAAGTAAAAAAAACATTGCTCACAGAATATACTCAGCCCACCTAACTTGTACGTGTGAGCGATGAATGAACTTTTAGGCGCGCATAAGTAGTTGAACACGCTGCCCGTGAAATTTTCTGTGTATGCTTGATGTTTTGTACATAACACATCGAAGTACTTTTATTTTTGTGTGTTCGGGTGTGTGTTTCTTGTACAAGTCATCAATATGTTATTCACCGGCTGGAAGGTCTGTATTGGGTAACACTGTGCCCAAGGTCTTGAGCACCGGTAGTTCAGATAAATTGCACAGTTTTTCCCAATACGGACCGACCTATGCTGGTGAATAACAGTTTTTTTTCCCTTGAAATTAACGAAATGTTTTCCTTAAGAGCCCTAATGAGTTAGGGCTGTAAGTGCGGTAGTTTTCTTGTTTCTTGTTTCTCTCTGTAAGTGTGGTAGTTTTCTTGTGGAACTGGTCTTTCATGAAAAGGGGAATTTTAAAGTAGCTTTTTCTCGTTGAATTCTTTTGTTTACTGTTGCAAAATTTCCGGTACCAATGTCCACTTTGAACGGACTTGCAAAGACTCACCGAAAGCGTATTTGAAGTATAGAAGACCTCGCTCACTGTTCTCCGAGGAACAAATTATTTGAGAGAATTCAGATACATAATGAATAAAATTACCATTAATGAATTCAATTGAAAAGAAATACCTCACGTTTTAGCTTTCTGGTAAGGTTTAGGTTAATTACAAGCGGCTTTTAGGCCGCGCGTTAACTCATCTAATGACATATTTGCTACCAATATTCATCTCAAAGCCAATTCTTTTTACAAGCAAACAAAGTGATCTAAGAGATAGAAACAAAGAATTAATGTTATCAATCGGCTTGATTTGCTCCACAACGATTTGCTTAAATATACTGTCCAGCCGGCAAAACGAAATAAATTTATGAAAAATGGCAACAAAGCTTGAGATGTAATCGGCGGCTCGCTCAAGCGATACCGTGCCCGTGGGCAGAGATAGGAAAACCCGCACCGAATTACCAATAAGATTCCAGGATCCGTTACGGTGCCCTCTGAGAAAAACAAATAATAAATGCAGTTCTTTTGAGAAAGGTTATCGGAAAAAGCGTGTCAGAATTGTAAGCGATAACCTGAAAGGTATTGCTGGTAGCTTTTAAGTCATGGTTAGACTTGACCTCAGGAATTCAGGCAAATCTGGGAAATGTCACTTTAAGGAGGAGGCATCACGGGTTTGAACAACCTATTTTAATTGCAAGACTGACTTTAAATTCTAAACTGCTCTAACTCTAATTAATTTATCTTTAATTTTTATGTCCCTATTGATTATCATTCCCCAGATAATCTTTTGAGATTGTCGCGTGCACTTTAAAGTTTTGCTCTTTGCCCGTAACAACTGTATACGGTTAAATGCGTATCTCCAGTTGCACATTTATGGGAACCTGCATTCACATTTAATTTTACGTTTTTTAAGTCTGATTAGATAGAGGAGGAAGAGTAGGGGGCGGAGTGGGGAAGGTGTCAGCTCAACGAGGAACTAATTAATATTCAAAAACTTGACCACCAAAATTACATGAATTCACAAATAATCTTAGCTGATGTGAAGTTAACTAATCCACAAAAGCAGGTCAGGGTGGCGGACGCCTTAGTGAAGAAAGATGTATTGTATTGATTGACACTGATCAAACAAAGACATATGATGTAAAAAAAAAAAAAAAAAAGAAAAAGGAATTAATTAGGGAATGAGTCCCGTTTTCTGTCTCATTCATTTTTTCCTTTGTTGTGATTGTGATTATAATCTTTTCATGTTATCAATGTTATTATAATTATCACTTTGTGTATCATCATTAGGATAATTGGTATTTTTGTTTTCATCTTCATCATCATGTAGAATGCCCAAATATAACTTTTAAAAACTCTTGGTACATAATTTCGGTGGATGGAGAGTCCTGGTACTGGGGCAGACACACTTGCTCAAGTTTAGGAGGGGACCTAGTTTCCTTTGAAACCCAAGAAGAATGGAGTTTAATTAATGACGAAATTCAAAGGCGAAATACTACGAACAATGAAAATAAATGGAGAATTGGTTTAAGAAAAAGGGCCAGGAATTGGACCTGGGTGAGTGGAAGACCGCTGACTATTTCCAAATGGGGACAAGGGGAGCCAAGTGGTGAACACGACGCCGCTTTCATGTACAAGAGGTTCCGTAATGGTGAACGGGGCGTGTTTGGAAGCCAATGTAATAATGAAAGTTGGAAAAAACCGCACGCTTATATTTGTGAGATCCCCAAGGGTGAGTTGATATGTTGTTGTTGTTGTTTTTATTTTTATTTTTTTTATGTTATTTTGAGTAAACTCAAAGGCACTAGAAGCGCTTAAGGGCAATATAAAATATTATTTGCTAACGTTTGTGGTATTCTCGAGAGAAATTATAAAAACCCTCACACAGTCAAAATCAAGTTTACACTAACCTTTGCGTAAATTGAAATATTTTTGAAACAATCTCAATGAACGTTTTCACGATATACATGTCTAACTTTAACCTTGTGAACAGGGGAAAGTTACAGATGATTCTGTCACAATCACTTTTACGAATAACAGCAGTTATGAAACTGATGGCGAATACCAATTGCAAAGAATTATCAGTCCAATTGCTTTGTTAGATGATAACGCGTGATGATGTGAAGAGCGTTATCTTTTTGTGAAGAGTTCGTGACTCATGTCGGTTAAGAACCATGCCAATTATCGTTTTCTAAAACAAATACAACAGACTTGCAGACTTAGGCCTAGTTCAAACGTCGATCTTTACATGTACCGAACCTAACGTTTCTATTAAGTACATGTAAAGATCGACGTTTGAATCAATTAGGATCGGCAGATTTGTATTCGGATCGACAGTGCCGTTCTATCCGACTCGGCTAGTCGGATAGAACGGTGAAAGATCGGCATTGATTCATACGTCGTACTTTACATGTACCGAACTTAATGCATACATTATACATACGTTAAAATAATTATGTTTTACCCACAATTCAAGAAAGTTCGCTTACGTGCCATGCGCGAAAGCCTTCGAACCATTCAAACAATATGGCGGGAAAGGAGGAAGGCTCGTGCTCGTGCTTCCTGCATTTTTTTCCGCCATTTTAGTAGGCATTAACCGCTGACTACAATGGAGTTATGTTCAGTTTTGCAATTAGGATCGACTAAATTCGGATCGACGTTTGAATCAACTGCCGCTCTTAATTATTCGAGTCGACCCAAATTGCAATTAGGTTCGGTACATGTAAAGATCGACGTTTGAACTAGGCCTTATTCGTTCTTCGGGTAGGGGAATCAATTTTAAGTCTACTGTGTTCTATTTTAATATCCGATCGTTTGAACTGTAAAGTTGTAAGGGCTAATTTCAATGCAATGCAAAATGTGCAGTGAACATAATAAACTGACCATCGTGCATCTAATTCGAATATGGCGGACATTTCGATCGACTCAGTAACCATTACTCTATTACGAGGTTGGTAATGATTACCTCAGTTCTCATATATCCTCAGAGGGCGTAGATGCACTTTCTTGTCTAAAAGATAGTCAATTAAAAATTGGTTCATACGTCAGCGTGCGTTCATCGAGATATGAAGCACGCGGGAAGTTTGGAGAGCACGAAAGATGCGTAAGAGTTGCGCGAGGCGTAGCCGAGAGCAACTCTAGCTTCTTGAGTGGAAAATGTATTTTCCCGAGGGATTTGTTTGCTGACGTCATGAGCGTGCACAATAGGAATATGAAGCACGTTCGCGCAATTGAATTTGATAAGACAAATTTACTTGCTATGTTGTAATACTGGGAAAAGTCTACAGAATATGTTTCATTCTCTAGTATTTTAGTTTGTAGTTTTCGAAAAACATCCTACAGCCCTATCTAAGCAATAATCACTCAAGACGTGTGCCAAAGAAACAATAGGAGCTTTCTGTATAACTAATGAAAAATCGAGTGCGTTTAAGAGTTTTGAACGTTATTAGCGGCCATTTTGTTACTCCCCTTTCCGTCCGCAGTTTTGCCCTCGCAGTGTAATAGTAAGGCAATTTTTTTGTATGATGTGGTCTTGATTAACATTTTTCTTTAAAGATTCCTCAATATCTTCAGTAACTTCGTCGCCTTTACTATCACCCAGAATAGCAACCTCACCATCACCATCGGCACCGCCATCGTCGTCGCCGTCGCCACGACCATCGCCCTCGTCATCGCCATTCCCCTCGCCATCACCATCGCCACCGCCGTCGCCGTCGCAATCACCATCGCCATCGCCATCACCAGTTGAGCAGCTAGTATGTTCTCTAAATAGTCATTTACCGTTTTTATGCATTCCGTTTTTCAGGATCTCTTCTGTTTACAAACGTGAGAGACAATATTTTTAATTTTAGGCAAAGGAGTATGTATCAAAATTTGGCGGAATAAACATTACCGGAAGGATTTCCCTACAGGTATCTAATTCTATATGACTTAAAGGCTTTTTAACTTTGGTGTATGTTTTTAAACGATAAAAAAGTAAATATCTGACCTTTAAGGATAAACCACCATTAAGCCATATGAGGTAAAAATGGTGAAGCTTAAAAAATAATCCAGGCCCCCAAAAGAGTTCTCTGGCCAATGAATACCCTGGACACCATTTGGATCCTTAGTATGAATTGTAAATACAGTATGAGACTGCCTGTTTAATGACCTGGAAATATTTTACGTAATTGTAGGAGGCTGTTACTATGTTTGAAGATTTCACCTTAAAAATTAAGAACGTCACGAAAGACAAGGCCGGCCTAGAAGAGGTTAAAACACTGAAAACATCCATCTTTGAGGTGGCAGAGGCCATCGAGAAATTTGCTCTTAATTACGGCAACCGACACCTGATAGGAATGAGGCTTTCAGAAAGGATCGTTTCCCCCAAAATGGGTGAGTTTGCTGCCTTCAATCCTGTTTAGTTTCAAAGTCTATTCTTCTGTTACTTACTAACTTGCTGACTGTCCCACTGAGTTGTCTAATTTCCTATGGCATGATGTAAGAACTCAGCTATTAACCCAACTTATCAGAAATGTTATTGTTGGATGTCATCGATTCATCTGTTTTTTTTTCAATTTGTTTGATACTTTGATTTTTCGCGGTGGAGAAGGAAATTGAACGTTCTCTTAAACAATCAACAAGAGAGAATAGGAATTATTTTGTGAAACCGTTCTTCTCGATCTGTTTATTGAAACTTTTCTTAAATAATAGATTGGTGAGTAACACTTTACTAACTAAAATTGTCAAATCTTAGAAATACTTTCCGCTTACTTCATACCGTACACTGAGCTCAAAATTGGCCAATCGTCTGCGATGCACATAAATGCAAGATTTTTAACCGTACTCGTAAAAATTTCCTAATGAACTCTATAGTTCTCTAACGAAACGGTTCGAGGAACGAATTGAGTTTTCACAATTTTAGTCCGTGCAGTACTACGCACTTTTTCATCAGTTTTACATTGAAAAAACGTTGTAAAATGGTTGAATTCGTCGAATAGTCGTTGAAGGGCAAATAGGATACAAACAATACACTTCCATCCAATAAGATCATGAAATATTTGTGTACACCGCAAAACGCATGTTTGTGTAGGTGTTGCTATTGCAAATTTCACCGTAGGTGCTTTCATTTGTCATTTTTTTCTCTCCGACAGTTTTGGTCATTCAAAAGGCCTATCACTTGAATGCAAGTGGCTTCGACTTTGAGGAACAACAATGGCGAGCGAGAATCGATATCGCTTCTTCAAATTTTGAGGAAAATGGTTCATATTAACTATTGTGGTAACTTTACAACTTTTAGTATTACCTTGGTTTCTCCAATAGCAATTTCTTTATTGAAATAAAGCTTCATGTAAAGGCGCTTCCCTAGGTTACATAGTCTATCTTCTTCAATCATTCGCCTTCCCTAAAATGTCACATACCTCAGAGCCTGATAAACTTTTCAATATTGTTCTTTTGTTGTTGTTTAATAACATTTTTTGTTGGTTCTTGGGGCGTTTAAAGGATCAATGGTAGTTGCGTTTTTGTACAAGGATCTGCATGACCTACTTCTGATAGATCAAGCCATAAGGAGTGAAACAGGCAACCAAAGGTGACGTTATTTTCATATTACTCCATGTCGTTTACCTCTAAAAACACATAACACGGAAACACATAAGATCTAAGTTCAACTAAACTGAACTGAAACACTTTCCAAAAACCCTAACTAGGGTTGGAAGACTCCCTGCTTGTCTCTGACCATTCCACCTTCATGAAAAATTGGCTAATTGAATCTACCAAAAATATGTAATATTGCTTCCGTGGTTCTGGTCCATTTTTAAATACAATTTCTTCATAGGTATATCAACTCCAGGATAATGGCCGTAACTATGGACCCCAAGCCAGAGAAATTGCGAGAAAATGTCTTCCTAAACTTCAAAAACCTAAAGGTAACATGAAAATTAGCTGCTATGCGTTTTTTTGATTTATTCTGACAAGATAAAATCTATTTTCAGGTCTTGACAGCAGAGAAGCGCGGTATGTTTTGGAGTAGCCGCAGCAAAAGGTAAAAAAACTACAATATATTATTGCATAGTATTTATTCCTTCTTAAATTAAATTGAGTATGTAGGACAATGAATGAACTTTCTCAGATGTTTTTGCGCAGATTAACGCTTTCCTGGAAGCCAACATGTTGTCGTTTTTAGAGAATGGAAGTCTGATTGAAATGTTCTGGCAAATATGACTACAGTGGAAGAAAATCTTAGCGCAAAATTCTCAAACATCACCTTTTACCCAAACGATGAATAATTTTTTAACTTTACTCTTTTTTCATGTGTGACAGCTTTTCAGAGGAAGGTTGTCATGTAGTTACGTCAAAAAGTAACTCAGAAGAAACAGTTTGCAGTTGCAATCATTTGACGCATTTTGCTGTCTTACTGGACTACGACGGTAGCACAAAGGTAATAAAGTTATTTTTGCCTTACTTAATAGTTTCATGGGCTCAATGAACTAACTCAATGTTGTCCTTTAATTTTTCTTTTCTTGACACAGCTCACCGAGGAGGACGAAACAATTCTGAAAGTTGCCACCTACGTGGGACTGAGCCTTTCCATAATCGGGATACTTTTAACATTAATACTTTATTCTTGCCTCACGTAAGCACTCGATTAATAATGAGGTAGATTCTTAACTCCTCTCAACAAGGCTGGTGATAAAAGAGATCTCAATGTCAGTCTCCATGCAAACAAGAACAGTCATGTCGGATAATTCACAAACTCAATCTACATTTCATGCCCCATCACGAACTTTTGAACAACTAATGGTTTGACTTTTTATGAATTTTTTAGGCTTTAGACATTTTCTTCACAATATTTTCTTTTTTTGTCCTCTCTGGAGCTGTTTACTGACTTTCTTCTTTCCTTCGCTGTCAAGATTTAGTTAATTTTTTGCCATTTTTTCCTGTGTGTTGTTGCTTTTGTCTCATTCATTCTTCTTGTTTTTAACATTATTTTACCAGAGATGTTCGTAAACCTCTCTCTCAAATTCGACTGAGTGTTTCTATTTCTCTTGGAGCTGGACAGATCATCTTCCTGGCTGGAATAAACGCCACAGAATACAAAGTTAGTGGCCTCTCCTTCTATCCATAGAATGAGTTTACTCTTTGCACCGTAAATATCTTGTCGAAAGAAGCACCTTAAGAATTATACGAAAACTCGTCCTTTCCACAGGCTGCCTGTGTTACAATAGCAGCTCTGATGCAGTATTTCTTTATGGCCGCTTTCTGTTGGATGCTGATCGAGGGAATTTATCTCTACTTCTTCGTCGTGAAAGTTTACAACATTAACACCAAAATGTACATGTACCACGTCATCTCGTGGGGTAAGTTTATTATTTTAAAACATGCACTGGTAACTGTAACCATGCTTTCGGATCGCCAAATCTGGTGTTTTCATGCAGTAAAATGTTTTGATTTCCTTTCTTTCTTCATGGGTAGGTCTTCCAGTGATCATGGTGGCCATTTCACTTGGCATCGCTGCTGGAAAAGAAGGGTTACAAAGCTATACGAGTGATAAATAGTGAGAAAAAAATTCAAGGGTTTCTTCTTGCTCTTCTCCTTTTAATTCGTTGCATTTAATTCTTTGTTTTGTTTTTGGATATAGTTTGAAATAGGTATCATTTTATTTTCTGACAATTTGTGTTTCTTTCTTGTGTTTCACTTCCTCGAGTTTAGTTGCTGGCTTTCCTCAACTAACAACCTGATCTGGATATTCGTCGCCTTTGTGGCTTTTATTGAAGTTGTGAGTTAATGATTAGTGTTAGTGATTGTGATCGGTATACCTGGACTAGTTGCTGCTAAAGATTTTTTCCTCTGCTCTTTAAAACGAATTAAGTATTTATAATATGACCCAAGGCAATATTTACCATTTTCTTTTTCCTATTTACTCACAAAAAGCTTTGGACGTGGCCGCTGTTTGCGGGGATGCTGGTAAATTTTAACCTACTGATGGTCTTCAATAGCGAGAAAAACCTGTGGAGACAATGTCCTCACAGGCATAAGATAGCTTCATAAATTCTCCAACTTTTACTACTCAGTATGAAAAAAAAACTTCTCCCCCTTCCTTCAACACAAAAATAACTCATGAAAAAAAAAAATAACAGACAAAAAAAAAAATGAAAAATGTGAAAGGAGCAGGAAGAGTACGATATATTTATGTAATGTATATAATTTAACATAAGGCTTTACTTGGCGTGGTTCTTTCAGTTTAGACACTTTTGTGCGCGATTTCTTTTGCTCATTGGCAGAGGATCGAAGCTCCTAATCTTGGTCCCCTAGTTGGGGGATCTATTCCCTGTAAATTACTCTTCATCCCACGCTTGTTACCGAATTAATAACTTCCTTGGCAAAGATCCTCCCCTGCTTTGGCTATTCGACATCCATATCTAAATAACCACCTTTTTTTGTATACTTTAGCTCAACATTTTGATACTCCTACGTGTAATAAGGGAGATGACCAATCTGTTGCAGCCAACAGGGGCAGACCACCATTTTCAGCAAATACGGTGAGAATCACATCATAAAACTAAAACCAAATAGTGGAAGAGATTGCCATGCCCCCCTGTGGAGCTATATTTGCCTAGCCTCCTTATTCCGTAATCAGTAAGGCATCACAATTTTTAACAATGAAAATTCATTGTCAGAGGAAAGTAAAAGAATGTTTTTTCCTAACTCCTAGTCTTGGCATCAAAACATGCGTGGTGATGATTCCCCAGCTGGGTGTCACGTGGCTATTCGGTCTCCTCTCGCCTGTACATAAAGCTTTCGCTTACATCTTCACCATACTTAACTCTACTCAGGTCAGTATTCAATGGTAACTGTAAAAAGACATTAATCTCTTTCTGACCAAGTGAGACACCATTAGGATGGTCAGATTACATTTCTTTGGAATTTTTAAGACAAATAGGTGTCAACTATGCAAGAGAAGGCAGACTTCTTTTTCAATTATAAGATGTGCAATTTTCCTTCCTTCCTGGAAATCTTAATAGATATTTTACTAATTTGTTTGCATATTGTAGAAATTAATGATCTTGAGATCATTTTTATGCTGCAGGGTTTCCTGATTTTCGCTCTACACTGTATGCGAAACACTCAGGTAAGAAAAAACATTGAACTGATTATTAACTTTATATCATCAAGTTTTAGTGTTTCAATAAATATTCGAGTGCTAAGAACCATATTTCGTGTTGCTCGTCTATCTGCAGATCAGAGAGCGATTCAAAAGAAAGATGAACATCGTTTTTCCATCTTCTATAAAGGACAACTCCACAAGGAAGAGCCCACAGGTCAATCCAAATGAGGTTGGGAATGTATGGGCAATTTAATTGCAGTCATGTGCTGAATTTGAATCGAAATTGTACTTAAGTTAAATAACTTGATTAAGCCAATCGGAAATAACAACCAAATACTTAGAACAATCACTTAGTTAACAATAATAAGTCGCTTACGATCGGTCTGAGTTACGATCTGCAGGTAAAAAGAGGTCTGTGTCTGCATTATTGTTAAGCATTCAACTTGATGTCTTTGTAACCTATCATTTTTATGATAATAAGTTTATTTTCTAGGCGGTCGTATATTTGCAGGCAAGAATCATCGAAATAAACCAATCTATAAATTTAAATTCCTAATGGCTCCGTATGCTGATGACTGCTTTGTTTCACTTACTTAGTTTATAAACTTCTTATCAAACACTGTTATTACTTTTAACTATAAGCTATGGATAGTCACTGAAATTATCAGTTTCTAGAAATTTCTAGAATACGTAGTCATGTTGACATGCACACGAAGGAACTTTCTGCAAATTTTTATTAGGTTGCGTAGCTATGGTGTAACACCACCAAAATGGTTTTTGTAAGCTTCTGGAATTATCTGGAACACTTTGTACAAAAGGACTCAATCGTGCAGCAGTAGTAGTTGTTGTTGTCGGGAGTGACTGATTTTTCAGAGAGTTATAACGAAAGAGAGCTACTGTGGAAGATTGTTAATTTCGAGGAACTTGGGAGACAACTGTGAGATTGTGTCAGTGGTGAGCTAAGATGTAATTTGTAGTGGGCTTAAATAAGTTTATTTAGCATAAAAGTGTACTTCCTTTAAGAGTCGCTCCTTAGTAAGAATATTAAAGTTGTTTAATAGTGTTCTTTCTGTGGGTTAAATTGTACCGTAACAAAAAAATGCCCATAGTAGTAGCAGCTAAAGTTGACGTTCAAAGCCATATCATGGTTCAACCAGGAAAATGACACCGACATTACACTTTCAAATAAACAAATAACTTTTAACGACATCCCCCGTTTAACTCACCGAACCGATTTCCCAAGACACAGACTACACCTTTTCATTATTATTCTAATTATTCTAATCAAATCTATTTAATCTAATTATTCATTTACCCTTGAAAATGTTTCGAAAAGAAACCAAACATGCAGGAATTTAAAGAAGCTCATCCCTAATTCACAGATTTTCCCGCCAAGCCTTTTTTTCCTGATTTAACCAGCCAATTTAAATAGACACACTAAATCAAAGCCCAAAATCTTATCTTTTCTTTCTACCAACACTGTCTCTAAATTTACTTTGTAGTGTTCGTAGAAGGTAATTAAGGTGCCGTTTCGTAAAGTACTTAAGTAATTATAGGTAGGCAAGTGAGCTTAATTAGCGAATTGCGAGTTTTGTATTGTAATGTATTGTAAGTCATGTTCTGTTTAGTAACGTTATGTAAGTAACATGACGCTGTAAGTGACTGTTATTAAGTGACTGTTAGTATAAGTAAGAAATAAGTAACAGTGACCAATCCAATAAGTACAGTAATGTAATAAGTAGAGTGATGTTGAGTAATGTAAGTAGAGTAATGTAATGTAAGTTTAGTTTTGTACAAATGTTTCTTCAATAAATGTTTATTAAATTAAAAAAAAAATAAAAAAAATAAAGTTGACATTCAAAGTTGTTGGTTAATGAACAAATAGATGAATACGGAAATGGTTGAATAAATAAACAGCTAATTTAAAAGGACAGAAAAACCCGCATGATTGGATCGTTTTTGATCAGTTATATTTGCCAGTTTTATTCTTTTTTCTTTTTTTTCGCATCACTAAGATAAGAAGTAGCATTTTGAATCGAAAATACATCGAATAATCTGGAATTCAATTGGGGCGATGCTAGCCGTAAATGGCATTAACCAAGAGATTATATTCTCTTGCGCAAACTTCATTAAACAGCGATTAAAGAACTTTTACACAGAGTAGACAATTTAACGGGAAAAAGCTCAGCGATAGAAATGCGGAAAATTTCCAAGGGCCTGGCTTTCAAATATCACTACAACGGAGATCAATTAACGATCAACTTTACGTAAACTCACATCGAGTTCACGGTCTAAGAAAATCGAGCAGGAATCCTTTGACTCGGAGTTTGCCGTGCTGTAAAAATATTAATACATGTTATTAACACATGAGTGAGTTAATCCACCAAAGTTGCAGGCCTGCGAAATAATTACCACCACCCACCAACTGAAACGGCAGCATAAACAATAATCATTTCCGTTTATGCATACGAACAGATGGCGTGCTAGCTTTAGCTGCCGTTTGATAAAACAGAAGTTGATTTAAGAAAACTTTAATTTAGCGGAGCTGATAAAGAAATAACCATTCTTAACATCAATTATTTTTGAGCTGCTTCTTTATAAAATTGGAATTATAAAGAGTATTTTAATTCCGATTATATTAAGAAAAACAATGCTTCACATCTGGTGCAAGCTGCCTTTTATCTATTGCTGCGTCTTTGAGGGGAAAAAAAAAGGAAGCCAAACGTCAGGAACAAACTATCAGAGATCATAATTTGCATTAAACTCTGTCTCGTGCAAAAGGGTTTTATAAGATGCCGTATATCCGCAACTCTCAAGCTGGGAGAATCAAATATTAGTGTAACGATACCTTTTTAACAGCAACCTTTGCATATCTTGGCCATGATGAAGTGGATGATGAATGGAACTGAATCCGGAAAAATTTTCAAAACTCTATTAACATGTTGTGTGCTGGGTAAGTACGGCGCTAGTTATTCCTGTTTGTTGTGCGGTAGCTATCAAATTGCGTGATGAGTACAACTGAATCCCACAAAGAGAGCAAAACCTTTTTTAAAAGTTGTGCGCTAGTATAGTAACCAGCTAATTATATCTTGATTTTCCTTTTGCAAAACATTTATATCGATTTTTGAACGTCCTGTGAAGTTTGGCCGAAAGAAACTGTCAGTTGGCGGATATTGGTACTGTTGATTAAAACAAAACAAACCAGATTCTAAAGGTGTCCGCATTAAACTCTTAGTTCGTAATCGGAGAAGGATCTCTTACAAATTGGATTCCTGAAGCCTTTTAGATTTCATATAGTGCAAAGCAATTTAAGATCAAAAAGGACAGGCGAGACATTCATGCTGTGGTCATGTTGTTTACGTCATAGTTGTCTGCACAACAGCTTTAGTAGCCATATTTAGGATAACAGGAACACGATAACTTAGTTGCTATCGTTTTATACCACTATGACAAGATGTGAAAAGGGAAAAACGTGTCGACTTCAGATAGCTGCTGAACGTTGGACGTGCTTAGACAAGAGATCGAACTTAATCATCAGGGTCCACTTAAACTGGCGTTAGATGCAAAGTTTAACATTCGATCCGGTATTTGGAAAAAAATGGTTCAATTGGTGTACTTTTTCCTTTCTTATCGCAAATTAAAACACCATTGATATCCATGAATTTCGATAGCTGCTTTTCTGAATGAGCTGATGGGTTAAAGTGACGTGCACTCAGAGTCAAATAATTCAAACAACCCTTGAAATTGATTATTTTTACGAGTTAAAATTCAGCAATTGAACTCCTTACAGCCACACGGAGATTCTTTTTTTAATTTAAGTATAGTTCAAATAATAAATAAATTATTAGTCATGTTTAATGGATCACCCCGAAATGATACGATGGTGTTCCTCATTCTAGGGTCATGTTCAATGAATTCCAGCCTAAAGCTTTTCTGACAGCTTTCGGATGAGGCACTATTCAGATGCCCAAACTGTTAGAGCTTTCAAATTGTTGTTCAGTCATTAACACTCGGAGTAGATGATTGCCGAATGCTCGCCAAGTTGGACGTCATGGACAATTAAAACATACTTCTCTTTTAAATTATTCTCCTTTGTACCCGAAAGCAAACTTTATACTTATCTCATTGCTCTTCTTTTGTAAAAAAATCTATGGTGGAGGTTCCGCGGTCTGCTGATCCATAGTTTAGTAACACCCAATTGCAAGAATATGGAAAAATCCTCACTAAATTTTGGAGACCAACCCCTCAAGATTGAAATTGAGCAGAATTTTTATTTGAGCAGTCAGAATCGATACCTGATTGGTTCGCTTAATAAAGCATCGTCCGTTTCGAATTGTTGCGAGTTAAAACGAGACATTTTTTTTTAATAGCGCACCTTTTCATTGTTAAATGGTTTGGTTGCACTCCGAATTTCCCGTGTAAAAAAGTTTTTCGAAGGACATTCGCGAAGGTCTACTGTATCCTTAAAAATGTTTTCTACATGTGAAAAGTTTTGTTCAGCTGGTTGGTAAATTGTGGAGATGCTGCATTTTTTAAAATTTATCCTTCTGCAACCTAGAGAAGGTAATAAAAGTCATGGGTAGATGCCAAAAGGTATGTAGCAAATAATCTCCATTAGCAATAATCTAACTCGAGATCTAATAAACTCTTTCATTGTTTCAAATGTTATTCTTGAGATAATGATCAATTTTTTTGCTCGTTTTCTCTTCTACAGTCATCTTTCATTTGTTGATGGATTTGCCAGGAACAGGTGAGGCAGTGTAATTCCGATTTTAACATCTATGCACCTTAAAATGAACTGAAGATGAAAAAAGATAATATCTGATTGATTATCATAATAATTAGCCATAGACTTACAGACTTCCTGTTGGGATTACATCGGATTGTGACTCAAAACGTAAGTTGAAAAGCAAAACAAAAAAGTCGTAGAATAACGGTGCTATTACCCTGATCTCCCTTATTTCCAGTTTTGAAATCTTTCGCTTCAGTGATGTAGAGGGTTTGATGCCCATTGTTTGTTATTCAAATTAATAGTGTCAAAAAAAATACTTTCTCGTCTCCATCATTATCATTATCATTATCACAATTGTTATCATCAGTATACATTTTTTCGTTTATTTATTCATTCCTTTATTTTTTCTCATAGAGTGCCAAGCAACCTGTTTCAAAAACTCCTCTTACGTATTTTCGAAAAGTGCAGCAAGATGGAATTTCAACTGGTATGTCTGCTGGTACCAGGGAGGTTACTTAGTCTCCATCGAAACTGAAGAAGAATGGAAGTTTATCAGTAATGAGATTAAAAAGCGTGGTACTGGGAATACTAGTGCATGGCATATTGGTTTAAGGAAGAGAGACGGGAATTGGACTTGGGAGAGTGGACAACATCTGAATATTTCGAAATAGCGTGATTCTGAGCCCGAGGGTAACGACAATTGCGCGGAAATATCCGAGAATGGAAGCCTCTTTAATGGTATCTCTTGGGATGATGAAAATGCCTGCATTTGCGAGATGCCCGTAGGTAAGATCACATTCCAACCATAAAGTATATTATGTGCTGAGATATTAGAGTCTTGCACTTGTGTCGTGAAAATCTCTCTTGATTCTAAAAAGTAAAAATATTGTTCACAGAATATGCTCAGCTCACCTAACTTGTACGTGTAAGCGATAAATGAACTTTCATGCGCCTAATAGTGTTTGAACATAATATTCATAAAAATTTCCGGGACACATGTTTCAAGAAGCAATTTGATCACTCTAGAACTGTCCTTTTTTGCATCGCCTGCAGCTGGAAAAAGAGCGACCGAAATTGTACATTTCTCAACTTTTGTCGAGCGTGTTACGGTTGAAATAATCTAGCAAACGGAATTTTTCCGTGGCACAAATTAGAAGTGTTCACTGAGGTCGGTGAGTGTATGCATGCTGTTTTGAGCATAACATATCGAAGAATTTTTATTTTTTGTGTGTGCGTGCGTGGGTCTGTCTGTGTGTGTTTCTTTTACGAGTCAGTGATAAATGTTATTCAAAGCCGAGAGGTCCGTATTGGGTAATACCGTGCCCTGGGTCTTGATAACCGGCACTTAGGACAGAGTGCACAGCTTTTCCCAATACGGACCGACCTAGGCTGGTGAATAACAGTTTTTTTTTTCTCTTAAACTCAACGAAATGTTTTTAAAAACAACCCTAATGATTTAGGGTTATAATTAAGGCAAGATCCTCCATGAACTGAACAAATTTTGAGCGAGTGAATGGTAGTTGAAACAGACTGAGGTAATACAAATTGAAGAGAGGCTTGACCGAAATATTTTTAGTGTAGGGAACAAGATGATTTAAAAGGCTTCCATAGAATTTTTTAAACATTTTATTTTAACAAGTAACTGTGACAATCTGACACCTGTCAATTAGAGATTGCGTAAGACAAAAGCGCATCCACGCCTTAAAACGACATCAACAACAACAGCAACGGCGCTCAGCTCAGCGAGGAACTAATTTATTATTCAAAAACTCAACTTCCAAAATTACATGAATTCATAGATAATCTTAGCTGATGTGAAGTTAACCAATTCAGAAAAGCAGGTCAGAGATTGCAGATGTCGGAGCGAAGAAAGATGTATTGTATTAATTTACACTAAAAAACATAATGTTAGAAAAAAGGAATCAGTGAAAGAATAAGTCACGTTTTTTATCTCATTCATTTTTCTCCTTTATTGTGATTGTGATCATAATATTATTATGTTATCATCATTATTATAATTATCATTTTGTTTATCGTCATCGTGATAATTAGTATCTTTGTCTTCATCTTTATCATGTTGTAGAATGCCCAAATATAACTTTTAAAAACTCTCGGTACATAATTTCGGTGGATGGATGGTACTGGCACCTGAACAGAGATATCTGCCAGAGTCAAGGAGGGGACCTAGTTTCCATTGAAACCGAAGAAGAATGGAATTTCATCAATAACGAGATTCAAAGGCGGAATACTTCCAGCTGTAAAAATAAATGGAGTATTGGTTTAATGAAAGAGGACGGTAATTGGACCTGGGTGAGTGGGAGACCGCTGAATGCTTCCAAATTGATACGAGGGGAGCCAATTAGTGAACACGACGTTGGTTTCATGTACAAGCGGTTCAGTAATGACGAACGAGGCGTGTTTGGTGGTGTTAATAGGGAAATTTGGACAAACCAGCATGCTTATATTTGTGAGATTTCCAATGGTGAGTTAACTTCTCGTTGTTTTTTTTTCTTTAATGTTCTTTTGAGTAAACTAAAAGGCTCTAGAGGCGCTGAAGCGTAACAAAAACATTCTTTCCTAACATTTGTGATACTCACGACAGAATATATATATATATATATACTCTGAAAGTCAGGATCAAGTTTACACTTACCTTTGCTTAAATGAAAATATGTTTTAAACAATCTCAATGAACGTTTTAACGATATAGATGTCTAACTTTTAACATTGTGAGCGGAGGAAAGTTACAGACGGTTCTGTTACTATCACTATTACGAGTAACAGCAGTTACGAAACTGATAGTGAATTCCAATTGCAAAGAATCATCAGTCCAATTGCTTTGCTAGTTGATAACGCGTGATAATGTGAATTGCGATATCTTTTGTGTGCTAGTGACTCATGTCAGCTAAGATACATGCCGATTATCGTTTTATAAAACAAATACAGAAGACTTGCCGACTTATTTGTTCTTCGCAAAGGGGAATCACTTTTACGTTTATTGCATACTATTTTAATATCCAATCGTTTGAACTGTAACGTTGTAGGGGCTAATTTCAATGCAACGCAAAATGTGCGGTGAACATGATAAACTGACCATCCTGCATCTAATTCGAATATTGCGAGCACTTCGATCGACCTAGCAACCACTATTCTGCACCGAGGTTAGTAAGGGTTGCCTCAGTTCTCATAATTATGTTACCACGGGGCGTAGATACATTCTTTTGTTTTAAAAATAGTCAAAACTGAGTTGGAATTTAATTCATATTCTGCTCACCGAAAAGATAAACATAGACATGCGAAGCATGCAAGAACTATTATTTTGGTTGGGAGTGTTGAGATTGGACACTTGGTGTTGTTAACGCTTTCAGTTTTATAACGGAAAAAAAGCATAACTTTTAAAATAGCGAAAATATCACTTTACTTTACCCAAAAAGAAAGAAAAATAAAACCTAAATTATCTGAAATCACACTATTATGGTCTATTGTCTCTATTGTCTAAGAACCTTCAAGAAAAAATAAAATGCATCGGTGCCATGCTTACCGTTGTCTCCTTCGCCGTTGTCAGTAACATTCAGTTCCATGTGAATTTTTTGGTATTGGATAATGCGGTTCGAATAAGTGATAAAATGCAAGTTGTTTACAAGGAAATAACTCGTGATGGAGAAAAGTCTAATGAGGCATAATTGAATTTGATCGGTGGAATACACTTCAAACAACAGAATACGGGACAAGTTATTAAAATATTGTCTTTTTCAGCTACTAGGGAAAACTCGCCATCGCCATCGCCATCGCCATCGCCATCGCCATCGCCATCGCCATCGCCATCGCCATCGCCATCGCCATCGCCATCGCCGTCGCCGTCGCCGTCGCCGTCCCCGTCGCCGTCGCCGTCGCCCTCACCATCGCTTTCGCCATTACTGTCACTGTCGCCATCGCCATCCCCATCGCCGTCGCCGTCGCCGTCGCCGTCGCCGTCGCCGTCGCCGTCGCCGTCGCCGTCGCCGTCGCCGTCGCCGTCACCGTCGCCCTCGCTCTCGCCCTCGCCGTCGGCCTCGCCCTCGCCGTCGGCGTCGCCCTCGCCCTCGCCCTCGCCCTCGCCCTCGCCCTCGCCCTCGCCCTCGCCCTCGTCCTATTATTCGCCCTCGCCCTCGCCCTCGCCCTCGCCCTCGCCCTCGCCCTCGCCCTCGCCCTCGCCCTCGCCCTCGCCCTCGCCCTCGCCCTCGCCCTCGCCCTCGCCCTCGCCCTCGCCCTCGCCCTCGCCCTCGCCCTCGCCCTCGCCCTCGCCCTCGCCCTCGCCCTCGCCCTCGCCCTCGCCCTCGCCCTCGCCCTCGCCCTCGCCCTCGCCCTCGCCCTCGCCCTCGCCCTCGCCCTCGCCCTCGCCCTCGCCCTCGCCCTCGCCCTCGCCCTCGCCCTCGCCCTCGCCCTCGCCCTCGCCCTCGCCCTCGCCCTCGCCCTCGCCCTCGCCCTCGCCCTCGCCCTCGCCCTCGCCCTCGCCCTCGCCCTCGCCCTCGCCCTCGCCCTCGCCCTCGCCCTCGCCCTCGCCCTCGCCCTCGCCCTCGCCCTCGCCCTCGCCCTCGCCCTCGCCCTCGCCCTCGCCCTCGCCCTCGCCCTCGCCCTCGCCCTCGCCCTCGCCCTCGCCCTCGCCATCGCCATCGCCACCACAGCTCGCCGAAGAGGACGAAACAGTTCTGAAAATTATCACCTACGTCGGACTAAGCCTTTCCATCGTCGGGATCCTTTTAACATTAATACTTTATTCTTGCTTCACGTAAGTAATGTATTTGAATATCAGTAAGGTGATTCTTGACTTCCCTCAACTATGCTAGAGAGAAAAGAGATCTCAATGCAAATCTCCATGTCAATAAAAACACGCATGTCGGGTAACTCACTAATTCAAATTATATTCCATGCCCCATAAAGAGCGCTTGAACAACTCATGGTTTCATTGTTTATGAATTGCTTAGGGTTTAGTCATTTCCCTCGTGATACTTTCTTTTTTGTACTTTTTGGAGCTATTTACCGAGTTTTTTTCTTTCATTTGCTGTCAGAATTTTATTTGATTTCTTTGCCCATATTTTACTGTACGTTTTAATTAATTCAATTCTCTTCTTTATTGTGCTTAGTGTCTTTAGTGTATTGTTGTTATTGTTGTTGTTGCTTTTCTCTAATTCATTCTTTTTATTTTTACTATTATTACTATTTTTTTTACTATTTCATCAGAGATGTTGGTCAACCTCCCTCCCAAATTCGAATGAGTGTTTCTATGTCCCTTGGAGCTGGACAGATCATCTTCCTCGCCGGAATAAACGCCACGGAAAACAAAGTTAGTGGCCCCTTTTTCTATCCATGGAATGAATTTCCCCGTTGCACCGTAAATATCTTGTCGAAAGGAGCGTGATAAGAATACGAAAACTCTTTCTTTCCACAGGCTGCCTGTGTTACAATAGCAGCTCTGATGCAGTATTTCTTGATGGCTGCTTTCTGTTGGATGCTGATAGAGGGAATATTTCTCTACCTTTTCGTTGTGAAAGTTCACAACATCAACAGCAAGATGTATATGTATCACATCATCTCATGGGGTAAGTCCATTATTTCACAACATACTCTAGTGACTGTAACCATGCTTTCGGATCACCAAATATGATGTTGTCATTCAGCGAAGTTTTACGATTTCTTTCCTTTCTCTATGGGTAGGTCTTCCAGTGATCATGGTGGCCATGTCACTTGGCATCGCTGCTGGGAAAGAAGGGTTACAAAGCTACACGAGTGATAAATAGTAAGAAAAAAATTCAAGGGTTTCTTCTTACTCTTCTCCTTTTAATTTGTTGCATTTAATTGTTTGTTTTGTTTTTGCACATATTTTGAAATTGGCATAATTTCATTTGCTAAAAATTTGTGTTTCTTTCCTGTGTTTCACTTCTTCGAGTTTAGTTGCTGGCTTTCCTCGACTAACGACCTGATCTGGATATTCGTCGCATTTGTAGCTTTCATTGAAATTGTGAGTTTATGATACGTGTTGGTGATTGTGATTGTTTTACCAGGACTACTTGCTGCTAAAGATTTTTTTCTCTGCTCTTTAAAAAACGATTTAAATATTTATGATATGACCCCACACATTGTTAACCATTTTTCTTTTCCTATTTACTCACAACAAACTTTGGACGTAGCTGCTGTTTGCGAGGATGCTTGTCGATTTTAACCTATTGATGGCCTTTAACAGCGAGAAAAACCTGTTGAGACAGTGTATTTACAAGCATAAGATAGCTTCATAAATTATCCAACTTTTACTACATAGTATAAAGAAAAAAATTCCTTCCCCCTGTTGATGGTTTCTCACTGTTTCACATTGATATATAAAGATTTTTTTCGCGCAAGAATAACTAAAAAAAAATACATTGAACAGGAAGAAAGGAACAGGAAGAGTAGAAGATAGTAAATTGATATAATTTAACGCTAGGATTCACTTGACATAGTTCATTCAGTTTAGACACTTTAGTTCGCGATTTCTTTAGCTCATTGTCAGATAATCGAAGCTCATAATCTAGGTCCCCCGGTTGAGAGTTCTATTTCCTGTCAATGACTCTTTTATCCCAAGCTTGTTACCAAACTAGTAACGTCTCTGTCAAGGATCCTCTCCTGCTTTGGCTACTCGATAACCATATTTAGATAATCAATTTATTTCTATTGTATTCTTCAGCTCAACATCTTGATACTCATACGAGTCACAAGGGAGATGACCAATTTGTTGCAGCCAACAGGGGAAGACAACCATCTTCAGCAAATAAGGTAGGATTTACAACATAAAACTAAAACAATATAGCCTCCTGTGAGGCTATATTCCTCAAACTTCCTCTTTCATTAATCAGTCAGGCCTTACTATATCTAACGATGAAAATCCATTGTCGACGAAAGTTATGGAATATTTTTTCTTAATTCCTAGAATTGGCATCAAAGCAAGCGTGGTGATGATTCCCTTGCTGGGTGTCACGTGGCTATTTGGTCTCCTCTCGCCTGTACATAAAGCTTTCGCTTACATCTTCACCATACTTAACTCTGCTCAGGTCAGTGTTCGATGACATTTCTCAAAATCGTTCAATATCTATTTTGTTACTTTCTAACCAAGTGAGACACCGTTACAATGGTTATATGATATTTTTTGGAATTTTGAAAACAAAAAGCTGTTAACTATGCAAGAGAAGACAGACTTCTTTTTCCATTATAAGATATGCAATTTTCCTTCCTTCTTGGAAATCTTAATAGATATCTGACTAATTTATTTGCATATTGTAAAAATTAATGATCTTGAAATCATATTTATACTGCAGGGTTTCCTGATTTTCGCTCTACACTGTATGCGAAACACTCAGGTAAGAAAAAACATCAAACTGATTATTAACTTTTAGTATTTCGATAGATATCCGAGTACTAGTACTAAGAACCGTATTTCATATTGCTTGTCTACCTGCAGATCAAAGAGCGATTCAAAAGAAAAATGAATATCGTTTTTCCATCTTCTATAAAGAACAACTGTTCAAGGAAAAGCTCATGGGTCAATCCAAGTGAGGTTGGGGATATATGAGCAGTCGAATTGCAGTCTTTTGCTAAATTTGAATCGAAATCGCACTTAACTTAAATAAGTGGATATAGCCAACCGGAAAAGACAGTCAATTTCTTGGTACAAACACTTAGTTAACAGCGATTAGTCGGTTGCGATCGGTCTGAGTTACGATCTGCAGCTAAAAGAGGTCATCCCGTTCATCTTTGTTTAAGCACCCAACTAGTTGTAAACGTAACCTAACTTCTTCATGATTATAAGGTTATTCTCTCGGCAATCGGATAGATGCGGGCAAGATTCGACGACATAAACCAATCTATCAATTTAAATTTCTAATGGCTCAGTATGCTGACGACTGTCCTTCGAATAAGGTTACAGTCTGTTACAGACAAGGCGGGAATTTATGCCAGGAAATCATGGCTCGTTTTTCTTTAAAAAAAAAAAAGCTGTGTGTATTTATTTTTTGATTCTTGCACGCTAACTCTCTGCGCTTGCTGCATGACTATTTCATATTCGGCGTTTTACTTATTGAGTTAACAAATTTTTCATCAAACATTATTATTACTATTAACAATAAGCTACGGATAATAACTGAAAATATAAGTTTCTAGAAATTTCGAGAATGGCTATGTATTCCAAGGAACTTTCTAGAGCATTTTACTAGGTTTCGTAGTTATGATGTAACACTACCAATATAGTTATGTTGTAAGCTTCTAGAATTTTCTGGAATACTTTGTACATAAGGACTGAGTCGTGTAGCAGTAGTACTTATTGTTGTCGGGAGTGACTGATTTTTCAGAACGCTGTACCGAAAGAGAGCTACTGTGGAAGATTGTTAATTTAGGTGAACTTTGGAGACAACTGTGAGATTGTGTCAATACTGAGCTAAGATATAGTTTGTAGTGGGCTTCTTTAAGTTTATTTAAGGATAATTACTCTACTTCCTTTAAGAGTCGCTCATTGATAGGAATATTACAAGTTGTTTGATAAAGTAGTTAGGTTTGTTGATAAATAATGCTCTTTCTGTCGGTTAAATTGTACTGTAACAAATAATACTAATAGTATTACTGGCTGACATTCAAATTTGTTGCGTAATGAATAAGTAGATGAATACGTAAATGTTTCAATAAATAAACAAACAACTAATTTAGAAAGAACAGAAAAAAACCCTATGGCTGGATCTTTTGTGGATCAGTTACATTTAACCATTTTTTTTTTCACATTCCTAAAATAAGGAGTATCGTTGTGAATCAAAAATACAACGATTAATTTGGAATTAAATTGGGGCAATGTTAGGCGGAAATGGCATAAACCAAGAGGTTATAAACTATTCGGCATACATTATTAAAGAACGATTAAAGAACTTTTATGCAGCGTAGACTATTTAAAGGAAAAAGCTCAGCGACAGAAATGTGGAATATTTCCATGGGCCTGGTTTTCAAATATCACTACAGCGGAGACGTAACACTGAAGAGGAATTTCGACAAGCAAGAGAAGGAGTCGATTATGTAGATGTGTGTGACAGTTTGCAACAGTCTAGGTTACGTCAAACCCATTTTTAAACAAACATGAATGACGAAGCGTACGATTAAGACGGAAGAAGTAAAAATAAGAATTTTTCTGGACTATACAAGAAAATTTCTCTCGACACCGCTCAAATGCGATAGGTCAAAACGCTTCAAGCTTCGATTGACTAAATAGATCGCAGCTAACTCGGGAATATTCGAGAATAGACAATCAATTATTCCATGAGCGTGGAGAGATACTGGGAGAGTAGAATGTCTCGCCCACAGAGCACATCATTATGACCCAAGAGCGTCTCGCACAAAGAGCGTTTGACCTCACCGCTCCTTCTAAAATGTTGTAATTCGAACATTTGGACACAAAAGTGATGGTTTGCATGATAATAATGCGTGTTAATTGACACATGAGCGAGTTAGTCCATCAAAGTTAAAGGCGTACGAATTAAATAGACCCACCAACTGAAACGTATGGCATGTCATAGGCGAGATGAATAAATAATAATCATTTCCATTATTTTATGCATACGAACAGATGGCGTAATAGCTTTAGCTACCAGTCGATAAAAAGAAGTTTATTCGAGACAACTTTCATTTAGCAGAGCTCAAACAGAAACAATCATTTTAAAGTCAATTATTTTTGAGCTGCTTCTTTACAAAACTTCAACTACAAAAAGTGTCTTAATGCCGTGAGGTTTTTCGATTGTATTAAGAAAACAATGCTCCGCATCTGGTGCAAGTTGCTTTTTGTCTATTGGTCCGTCTTTGACAGAAAAATAAAAATGGAGACTAACGCCATGAATATGCAATCACAGATCATGATTTGCATCAAATTCAAACTCGTACCAAAGCGTTTTATGAGGACGTCGCAAACTCAAAACTCTCAAGCGGGGTGAATCAAATTTAAGTGCAGCGATAGATCCTAAGAGCAACCTTTGCTTATCTTGGGCATGATGAAGTAGATGATAAATGGAGCCGAATTCGGCAAAATTTTCAAAACCCTTTTAATATGTTCTGTGCTGGGTAAGTACGACACTAGTTATTCCCCTTTGTTCTGCTGCAGCTACGAAACTGTCGAAACTGACTTTCCAATTTATGAAATATTTATTTCCATTTTAAACCTACGGAACTCTGATAACAAAAGATACCAAACTCTACACATGTCCTTTCTAAACTATTTGTTAATCATTAAAGCACAAGTTTGGGATCTTTGTATTATCATTATAATCATTGTTATTAGTTTCTCGATATTAATCGCCTTCCGTATAATGCCAAATGATTGAATTGTGTGATGAGTACAACTAAATCCGGCAAAGTGTGCGAAACCTTTTTTAATAAGTTGTGCGCTAGGTAAGTACCACCTTAATTATATCTTGACTTTCCATTTGTGAAATTCAGCCAAACGAAACAGAGAGGTGGCGGTTATTTGGCACTGTTAATTAAAACAAAACAAAACAAAACAAAACAGACTCTAAAGATGTCTGCATTAAACTCTTAATTCTTAATCAGAGTAGGATCTCTTATAAACTGGATTCCTAAAGCCTATTAGATTCCATATAGTGCAAAGTAATGTTATTTGCGTCATGGTTGTCTGCACAACAGCTTTGGCAGCCATATTTAGGATGACAGGAACACAATAGCTTAGTTGCTATCGTTTTATGCCACCACTACGACAAGATGTCAAAAGGGAGATACGTCTCCTCTTCAGATAGGTGCTGAACGTTCGACGTGCTTAGACGAAAGATCGGATTAATTATCAGGGTCCACTTAAAATGGCCCGTTTAAAAATTCTGTCCGAAGGACGTTCGCGAGGGTCCACTGTATCCTTAAAAATGTTTCCCTCGTGTAACAAGTTTTGTTCAGCTGGTTGGTAAATTGCACAGATGCTGTACTTTATTTAAATTTCTCCGTCTGCTCCCTGAGGAAGGAAATAAAAATCATGGGTAGATGTTACAGGGCATATAGCAATTAAATGCATTAGTACTAGTCTAAATCGAAATCTAATAAACTTTTTCATCGTTTCAAATGTTGTTCTTGAGATAACAATCAATTTATTTGCTCATTTCCTCTTCTACATTCATCCTTCCTTTGTTGATGGATTTGCAAGGAACAGGTAGGGCAGTTTAATTCCAATTATAACATTCATGTACCTTAAAATGAACGGAAAAAAAGACAATATCTGACTGATTTCGCTAATAACCAGTCACAGACTTCGTGATCTAAAACGTGAGTTGGAAAGCAAAACAAAAAAGTCAAAGGATAACGGTGCCATTATTATGATTTCCCTGATTTCCACTTTTAAAACCTTGCCTAATTCTAATTTTTGTTTCAGTGACGTAAAGGGTTTTGTTGCTTATCGTTTGTTATTAAAATTAAATGTAAAAAAATACTTTCTCGAATCCATCATCAAACATGACTGTAAATATATGAAAATCATATATGTGCACTGCGGTTGAAGAAAAGAATATGGAAGCGATCCTCGCAGTTATGAACACTACTTGAGTAGTAGTGAATATAAGGCCTGAAAAATAAAACTAGCTCCCAGTTGGCATGTTAGCTCAGTTGGCATAGGTTGCACTGGTATCGGAGAGGTTATGGGTTTAAATTCCACATGTAACCGTTCATAAGTGCGAGGATTGTTTCTACATTCGTATCAGCATGATTGTTATCATCAGTATACATTTTTTCATTTATGTATTTATTCCTTTATTTTCTTTTTTCCTTTTCTTTCCTTCCCATAGAGTGCCAAGTAACCTGTTTCAAAAACTCCTCTTACATCTTGTCGAAAAGGGGAAGAGTTTGAGATATAAACAAGCATATCTGCTCCAGTCAGGGAGGCGACTTAGTCTCCATCGAAACTGAAGAAGAATGGCAGTTTATCAACCGTGAGATTCAAAAACGTGGTACTTGGACTACTGGTGCGTGGCACATTGGTTTAGAGAAGAAAGGCGAGGTTTGGACCTGGCTGACTGGAGAACGACTGAATATTTCGAAATGGCAAGTTTCTGAGCCAGATGATAATGACAGAAAGGCGGAAATATCCAAGAATGGAAGCATCTTTAATGGCATCTCTACGCTTAGTAGAGATGCCTTCATTTGCGAGACGCCCGGAGGTAAGATCACATTCCAACCATAAAGTATGTAATGAGGTGAAACATTAGAGTCTTGCACTTGTGTCATGAATATTGCTCTTGCTTCTTAGAAGTCAAAATATTGTTCACAGAATAAACTCAGCTCACCTAACTGGTACATCTGAGCGATGAATGAACTTTTAAGCGTGTATTAGTGGTTGAACATAACGACACGTGTTCCAAAAAAATTGATCACTCTAGAATTATTTGTTTTCGCATCGTCTGCAGCTGGAAAAACAGAGATCGAAATTGTTCGTTTCACCACTTTTATCGAGCGCGCTACGATTGGGACTGAATCAAACCAACAAGGCATGTTCACTTAGGTCAGTGAGTGTATGCATATTGTTTGAAACATTAAAAACCGAAGTATTTTTATTATCATCTGTGTTTGTTTGGATGTGCGTTTGTGTGTTTCTTGTATGAGGAGGGGGAGGGGGAGGGGGAGGGGGGGGAGGTGTCAGTTCAACGAGGAACTAATTTATTACTCGGAAATTCAACTACCAAAATTACATGAATTTACGGATAATCTTAGCCGATATGAAGTTAACCAATTCAAAAAAGTAGGTCAGAGATTGCGGACGCCGTAGTGAAGAAAGATCTATGGTATTAATTGACACCGATCAAACATAAACTGCAGATGTTATAAAAATGGGAATCAAAAAGAGAATAAGTTTAATATTATTTTGAGTAAACTAAAAGGCATCAGAAACGCTTAG
The DNA here is from genome assembly GCF_964200805.1 of Pocillopora damicornis. Taxonomy (NCBI): domain Eukaryota; kingdom Metazoa; phylum Cnidaria; class Anthozoa; order Scleractinia; family Pocilloporidae; genus Pocillopora; species Pocillopora damicornis. The sequence goes on from NC_142670.1 coordinate 4,219,203, forward strand.
GTGTACTAAAAACATTCTTTGCGAACGTTTGTGATACTCATGAGAGAATTTTCATAAACCTTCTGACAGCCAGGATCAAGTTTACCCTTACATTTGCGAATGAAATATGTTTGAAACAATCTCAGAGAACGTTTTCACGACAAACATGTCTAGTTTTAAACCTTGTAAGCACAGGAAAGGTGCAGATGGTTCTGTTTGTGTTGGTCTTTAACTCCGAATGAGCACAAACAAGAAACTCAACAAAACAGTTTTTAATCAAGTAAACAGATCAACCTCAACCAACTGACAAGAACGTCAACGCGACGTTTTTTCTGAAAACGCAATATTATATATCAGCAGTATTGGCCACTACTTCATAAATAACATCACACTGTTACTATCAGTATTACGAATAACAACAGTTATAAAACTTTCAGTTATCAGCTATTTTCATGTAGTTAATTTATCGATTGAACAAAATGATGGTGAATATCAACTGCAAAGAATCATCAGTCCAATTGCTTTGTTAGATAATAACGCGTGATGATGTGAAGTGCGTTATCTTTTGTGAAGAGTTTGTGACTCATGTCGGTTAAGATACATGTCAATAATCATTTTATAAAACAAATACAAAAGACCCGCAGACTCAATTGTTCTTCGCATAGGGGAATCAATTTTATGTTTATTGTATTCTATAATAATATCCGATCGTTTGAATTGTAAAGTTGTAGGGGGGCCTATTTCAATGCAATGCAGTGAACATAATAGCAAGCACTACTCTATAGCGAGTTTAGTAAGGGTTACCTCAGTTCTCATATGTCACCGGAGGGCGTGGAAACATTTTCTTGTTTACAAAATAGTCATTACTGTGTTGGAATTTAATTGATGTTCTGCTCACCGAAAAGATAAACATAGCCATGCGTAGCATCCAAGAGTTATTACTTTGGTTAGGAGACTTGAGATGGGACACTTCGTGTTCCTAACGCTTTCAGTTTTGTAACAGAAAAGGAGCATAACTTTTAAAGTAACGAAAATGTCGCACTACTTAACCTTAAGAGGAAGTAAAAAAATCTAATTTATCTGAGCTCACACTATTTGTGGTCTATTGTCTCTATTGTCTAAAAATCTCTAAGCAAAAACAAAATTCATCGGTGCCACGCCTACTGTTGTCTCCTTCGCAGCTGTTGTTTGGTCTCTCACTCACTGGGAATAGAGGGCGTTGCGTGACAAGACCAAAGAGATGCCAAATGCCGTTTCTTAGACAGAGAGAAAAATCAACATTATTCATATCCATAAAGGGGTAAGTTTCTAAAGAAACTGTGGTGCTGCGTCGGTGGGAGAGTATAGCAGGTAATTTAAACAACTGAGTTGAAAACGTAAATTAGCCACCGTAAAGGGTAAAAAAGCTGACGTTTCGATAGTTAGCCCTTCGTCACAGCGATTGGAGGAATTGTGGGTTGTGTGTGTGTTTATGCAGAAAGTGGAGCTACGCCATTAGTGGGATATGGTGACGAGAAAACAGGAATAAATTAGTTCAATGAGAAGCGCTCGTTGATTCCGTGGGGATTAAGGGTGCCGATTTGGAAGATAAATTTTTTGTTCTAGTGTTTTGCGGCTTTCCGAACTGCCTAGATGTAAGGAAAGGCCGCAGACTGCCATATGCTGTTAAGAATGATTAGGAAGATTAAAGTGTCTAGCGACTGGTCTGGATGCGTCCTTGTCATTTCTTTCCACGTCGCGAAGGTGTTCCCGAAATCGGTCACCTAGTCGTCTTCCTGTATCGCCGATGTATAACTTATCGCAATAAGTGCAAGTTACGCAGTAAATCACATTGGCGGAGGTACATGTAAAGTGATCAGTGATCTTAATGAAAGAACAAGTTTTGCAATGTGAGCGAGCGCATTTGAAAGTTCCAGATTGGTCATTGGTTTGAAATGAACTACTGACTAAAAAGTTGCCAATGTTTTTGTCACGTTTGAATGAAATAAGTGGGGTTGCGAAACGATAATGCCAGTCTCCGAATCGTTTTGGAAGAATTTAAAATTTTTAAGAATGATAGATTTAACTGCGTGGTTTTGAGGGTGAAATGTAAGAGTAAATGGAATGCGGTCAGTGTTTTCCCTCTCAGCCGTGGGTAGATGGAGTAGAGTTATGAAGCACGAAGAGAAAATCTAAGAAGACGAAAGAAGTCTAAGTCCAGCAATTACCTTTTGAAATCGTAGCTCTAAGATTCTTGAGAATCCGTCCTGTGATGCTACCCATGAAACCACGTAGCTCTTTACACTCACAAACCGGGGGGATAAACGGAACCTCGACGCACCCTTCCCCCCTTCCCATGTATCTTTTTCTAAAATGATTGTAATATACACTATCGTTAGCAGAGATGTTCTGCTGAAACATTAACGTGCAATTTTTGAGAAAAGTCAAAATATCAGGACTTACTGACTTTTCGGACCTGGTACAAGGTACTAAAGAGGGAAGGAAATCCCTGCTCGCCTTGACGTCGGTGAGTATCTCGCAAGATATATTTTTTTTGCGTTGGCTTCATGAAACATCTCAGATTGAACAGAACATGAATGCGTAGCGACAACGCTCTCCTCATGCCCGTCTCTCCTAGGTTGATCCTTACTTCCAGGATTTGTCCACGTTTTATCTTTCCTAGTTTTCCTTACTCCTCAAAAACCAGCTCTTCAAATTCGAGTTGCAAATGCCACCTTCTAAAACCGTTTTATTTCACATCTTGCATGTCACCCAATCGAGGGTCTCCATGTGGTTAACCGTTAGCCGTAGATCGGTCAAAAAAGCTGAACCCTTAGTCGTAGAAAAAATTAACCTTGAAAATCTTTCCTTCGTACACTGCGTTAGTTTGTGTAATTCTGGGTTATCTGAAGCAGAGAAATGGCCCCAACTTTAACCATCAGCCGTAAAAAGTTCTTCTTGGTCGGCCCTCCTCAGTTTTAAGAAAGTTTCGATTTTTTAACAGGCTTTTTAGTTAAGTGTGCAATCGTGAAAAAAAAATCAATATTTTCTACACTCGAGGAACCACAATGACCTAGGGTACCTCCCATGATGAGGATGCTTTCGATAAACAGATGAAAGCACCATCTCCCAAAGGGAAAGATAATTTCTTTTTTCTTGCTTCCGACGATTTTTGACAAAACATCATAACTGTCGCGTTACATGCAAAAGGAGCGCGTCGCGTGGCATCCAAAGACACGGCTACCAACGAAACTAGCAGTTAAAAAATCTGAAAATGTCGAGGTTTATATCTCATTTAATAACTCTCTCCAAGGAAATGGGCAAAAGTTGAGCGAATGAGACATAGGTGCGCTCCTGCTTCAAACGACAAGATGTGGCAAGACATCCTATCTGTCACATAACGTGCTAAAGAAGTGCGTCGCGTGAGATCCTGAAGAACGGCTGCCAATGATCGGTACTAGCAGTTATAGAGTCAGAAAATATCGCAGTTTATCTCTCACTCAATAAAACTATTCAAAGAAATTGGAAAAACTTATTAAGCGAATAAGACATAGGCGCGCTCACTACTTCAAACGACAAGAAATGGCTTATGCAGGTTGATGCAGAAATTTTCTTCCCTTTGTTATTGATTTCCTCTTCTATTCTAACAAAATGCCAAGCGACTTGTTTCATTGTTTGACATTCAAATATTACTTTATTTTACTTAGATAATAAGTAAATAGTCTAATTGGAGAAACCAAATAAAATCATTTAGCTCCAACTTTCCAGCTCGTTCTGAGCTTCTTTAGAGGTTGAGTTCTTTCAATTTTTTACCCCAGTCTCTCAGCCAGTTCATCAGCTTTCTCACCCTGCTGACCAATAATCTGCTTCACTGCATGATATTTGTCTACCCATAACACACTTGGTTCTCCTGCACAAAAACAAAATGACCTTTACTATCAAAATCTTATGTAGATGAACCCTTTAATCCCTGAGACTGACTAACATCTAATTTCTCCTTTCAATATCAGCCCTGAATCAAACATTAAGGTCATGAGAATACAGCAAATGATCATCAACTGATAAACCTCTTGATTGTTCAACAAATTTTCCCTGCCAGCACATTAGGAAATGCATAGAGAACAGTATGGAGAATATGCATACTGATGTAAGGGTGTAAAGGATTAAACAAAAACTCTACTGTCTTGTAACTCAGTTTAAGTGAAACAAACAAGTCTACAGGTGGAAGAACAGATACATGAACCAACAGATGAACTCAAAGGTGGACTTTAGGGTAAAACTGAGGTGTGGGTGAATGGACAGAGGCAAAGAGCAGAGTGAGTGACAGATAGAAAGACAGTAATTGGATGAATGTACACACACACAAGAGCAGACAGACAGACAGACAAACTGAGTGATACTGTAAATTTGCCACCAAAAAGAGTTTCTAATGCTGATGTTTCAAGCTTAAGCCCTTCCTCAGAGCGGATGGCTAATGCTTGAAACATTAGCTTTAGAAAGTATATTAGGAAGGCCAATCTGAATTATCAACTCAGTTGATAAAACCACATTATCTTGTCGATCTCTCCACTGATGCAGCACCACAGTTCATTCAAAAGCTAACCTATTTTAGACAGACAGACAGACAGACTGCTTGACAGATGATAGTGAGGAAAAATGGACAAACCCATAGATTGATACAAGTAGATGGAAGAAGGCAAATGAGGATGAAGAAATTATGTTATCAGTTGCACACTAGCCTGTGGCTCCTATGACATTTTATTGTTATCATCAATGAATTGTGTTAATTTATGCAAATTTGTGGCAAGTTTTCCTAGTGACTTTGCAGTAAGCCGTACCTCTGCTTTGTTATAAAAATTTAGGGAAAAAGGTGTGGCTTATAAATTGGTGTTCAAGGTGCTTTTTTTCTTTCTTCCTTTTTTTTTTCCCTGTTTTGAGCTGTGCATTACAATATACCTTGGAAAGTTTGCTCTCTCCAGGATCGCGTCCCACCACGACATAACTTGTTTTCTTGCTCACTGATTGGGTAACTTTTCCACCATATCTTTGAATCAAATCAGCAGCCTCCTCTCTCTCAATACTTTCCAAGATTCCCGTAATAACAAATGTCAATCCATCCAAACAGTTTTCTGCTCCCTAAAAATTAAATTATCAAGTGCATGCATGATTCAAGATGTGTAGACAAATAATCAATTCTTCCCCTGAAGGCTTCTTAATACTGTCCAAACTGAAAAGTTATACATGCCAAAAAATTAAAAGACTCAGTAGATATTTTTTGTCTAGCATCTCTAATTAAAATTTGAAAGGATGGAAAGCAAACCATTAAGAGCTTTGAGAGATAATAATAATTTAACTACCAGAAGAAATTAACATGTAACTTCTGCCAAGAATATCCAATACATTATCTCACAAACAGGATATGAGAACACTAAAACTTATCAGGCACATGTAGTTGTTATAATGATCTAACGACAAATTCTTGTTATTAATTTACAGGAAAATGTCTGGCAGCAAGAGGAGAGAATTAATAATCAGATCCTGGACTTTGAAACCAACCTGAGGGATTTCCTTTGAACCAAGTGCCCTGGGACCATCTCTTGCCATAAAACTACCGTAGCCAGACTTTTTCTTTTCCAATGAGGGTGGAATTTCAACCACTTCCTCTGATTTTGACACCTTTGGTGTTCCTTTGATTGGAGTTTCCTTATCGACATCTTTTTTATCCTTTTATGGAGTAACAGTTTTCTTTGGACTTGGTTTTGAGTCTCTACCTGGAGTTTCTGGAACTGTAGCAGCTTTGGCAGCCAGTTTGCTGGCAGGAGTTGTCTTTGGTATTTCCTGAAAAGTCCATGGATAAGTGAACAAAAGTTACATGTATATTAAACATTCTAACAGCAAAGAGTTGTCCTCACGAGGTAAGAGTTGACTCAAATAGGAATGTTGATAGTGAAAGACACTGCTGCTTTGAAAAATGGAGACAAAGTGGTAACATCTCCTGGATTGTCAAAGTTAAAATCAACAAGGATGTACCTGAAAGTTTTGTCACCATTGTTACTGTTTTTCATATAAATTCCAGGTAGAGTAATGGTAGCATTTTGAGTAGTGTTAGTATTGTAAGTAATGTTTTGTTGCAAGTATTGTTAGTTATGTGCATCTGAGTAAAAACCATCTACTGTCATAGTAGGACAGGTTAATGTATATACAACATGCACATGTACCACCAGTTAACAAGTTTGAGTAAGCTTTTGGATCTCATACACAGCCAAATTTACTCATAAAATGTTACTGTTTCATCTACAAGTACCTTATTCAAGTACTTAATAACAGTTACCATACACATGAAATCATTTCAGATCCAATCCATTCTAGTTTCAGGATAGCACGTTTATGCATAAATAGTAATGTTTAATTTTGCAACAATAAAGTATGGTAATCAAAAGGCTTACAAACCTTTTTCTTCTCAGGGGAAGGCTTTTTAACCTCAGACTTTGATTCTGAGAAGTCTTCCTTTCTTTTCTTTGATGGTTGCTCTGTTGTGTGATGGCTGACATTCCCATTTTCTCTTCCTTCTTTTTCTCTCCCATTTTTATACTCTTCTTTTCTATTCACTTTGGAGTCTTCATTTTCTTCAGACTCATCAGATCTCTGTTGGAAATGAAAACAAAAAATAACTATTGATGGTTTTAAAAGGAATTTAGGGATGATCATTAGGTGGGTTGAGCTCTGGATCGGCTTAAAATTTGCACTCTCAAAAGTGATCAATTTTCTAATGTCTCTTAATAATACCAATTCACTGTCAAGCAGCAATGAAATGAGAAGAAAGAACCAAACAAGAGGATATCGATTGATTGAACACCATATTCTCAAAGATATTGTCATAACATTTGTGTGAGGACAGTAAAGAGAGTTGATTTTAATATCTTAGGAGCAAAAGGACTTATCCCTTTAAGGGGGCCCCCCATGGTGTTGTTTTTGCCAAAACTATTCTTCAACATTTCTTCTCCCCATCCACAAAGTTTCTTGCATATGATTACATAATGCGTGACTCAAACACTGGCCATTATACCCATTAATTTTGTGGCATGGAATGTATTAACGGTGGTACATCCTGATATAACTACTGAATAAGAGATTGGCAGAGGGTTTACAAGGGATGTGTGATTGAGCCCAAAATTAACATGTGATGCATGAATTTTTATAGAAAGGCAAGGTATGGTGAGGTTTAAAGTTTCCCTATTCAAATAATGCACAATGCGTGAAGTACTGTTTAAAATACACAGGATGCCTGATTTTTTCTTTAAAAAAAATTGTTTGTGAAACAAGTGTAGTTAGTTATTCACCTGTTTTCTCTTGTTGGCAAATGTTTTCCTGGATTCCCTTTCAACTGGAGTAGAATCAAAGAAATCAAGTGCAGAAGTTGCTTTTTTCTCTTTAGGTTTGACTGGACTGAAGCAAGAATAACAATCTATGTGTTAAATATTTCAGTAACACAACAATGCTGTGTTAAATGCACCCTTGATGGCTGTGTAACACTGTCTTTATCATTTTGCTGTTGTTTGTTTGTTTTTCATTTTTAACCCTTAACACCTAAAACTCAATATGCATATTCTCCAAACTGTTCTCTGTACATTTCCTAAGGTGCTGACAAGGAGAATTTGTTTAACAAACAAGAGCTTAGTTGGTGATCATTTCCTTTACTCTCATGACCTTAATGTTTGATTCAGGGATGATATTGTAAGGAGAAATTAGATGCTGGTCACTCTTAGGGATCAACAAGTTAAATGTATCAGCATAAGAGCAGTGTTCTATGACAGATCTAACATTCTCAATGCCTGAATGATGGAAGAGAGGACAAATCAAACAAACAGACAAACAAAATTTAGCTGGATATTGTTAAAAGAAGCCAGATGATTTTCCAGAGCAATATCTTATGTTCCAAATGAACACCATGGTTTGGTGCTGAAATGTGAAATATAATGAAAGAGAATGATGGATGATACCTCTCTTGAACTTGCTGGACCCCTTTAGATGCTACGTTTTCTGTCTGTTTGGCAGACTTTTTTAATTTGCTTGGCACAGCTTCTTCATCATCTGTAGAAACCACATCCAAATATAACTCAAGTGCTATAATATTCAAACCTATTCAAGGCAGAGTGATCTACATGTAATGGTAAGTGTGCTGAACTCTGGATGAAGCAGATGGCTTTGTTTTCTTCAGCAAGTAAATACATCAGCAAGGTTAAAGGTCAGGTGATGTAAAAAAACTGACCTCATCTTACCTCAAGCTCACCTCACACAAAGTATTTTCCCTATCCAGTCCTCACACTCCATCAATAAGGAGAGTCCCCCAAACCCTTTTGTAGAACTCAGTTGCATAAAAATATAAGGCCTTTTCATGCATCATGAAAAAAATCGATATCCTAAATTCTTTCACATTCACATGAAATTTAAGATGGTCACATTTTGAAGATAAATAAAACCAAAAAAATTTAAAAAATTATACCAAATTCATATTTTCACTCTTTCTAACCTGTTAATAAAGCTGTTTATCCTATAAAATTAAAAAAAAATTAAAAAGTTGTTATCATGATTCTTGTAAAGATAAAATCTCCCAATCGCCTTTCACATAAAAAGTATCACGTACCCTCAATAAGTGCACATAATTTCCTTACCCGAGTCCAAGCTGATTGGTCTTCTATTCTTCTTAGCTTTTGAACTCTCCTCCTTCTTGACTGATGTGGCTTTTCTGAAAGTGCATGAATGAGAACATGGTACTGAAGACACCTTGACATCAGTATGCATATTCTCCATACTGTTCTCTATGCATTTTCTAAGCTGCTGACAAGGAGAATTTGTTTAATAATCAAGAGCTTTTATAGTTGGTGATCATAATCCTTCACTCTTGATTCAGGGCTGATATTAGAGTCCAAAAGTTTTACTACAACTGTATGAGAGGGAAAAGAAATTCAAGAAACAAATCACATACCTGATTCTTGGGGGAAGAGGATCTTCATCAGAATCTAACAGAGATGTAAGATTAATTTAGAAATAGGGTCAGGAGATCACTGTGATGTTCTATGTATAATTGTGTGAATCTTTTTACACCATGTTTCCGTAACAGAGCAAATTGCAGTGGAATTGACAAGGACACTGTACAGCACAACTACCTAGCTTACATGTACATTGAAACCATTAAAACTAATACAGATGTGTAACAGTTTGTGTAGAGTCTCAACATCTGTTCCTTTTGAAACTGTTGGTGTTCATCCTAAAACATTACCTGAGTCAATAATGTTTTTTCCTTTCTTCTTCCTCTTCTGATTTTCTTTTGGTTTTTGTTTCTGGGCAATGTCATCATCTTCACTACTTGATAAACCCTGCCCAGCCAATAAACAATAACATATTCATACAAATGTGAGATTATAATGGTTCTTTGGACCTAATAATAAGAACAAAGACCAAACAGAATTGGATAACATCAAGGGGTGTGTTGTTCCTCACAGCACAACTTTCTTACAAAACTTTTTGTTCCACCTCAAAAAATCAAAAAAAGACACCAGGCTTGTGGAAAAAATAGTCTGGGTTATGTGAAGTATCCAGGTTTCTTTATCAATCACCTTTCAAGTTAATCAACAATTTAATTTTCCCTTCAGTCTGATTCAATGAAAATTCACCAGTACTTGTCAAAATCATGAAATAAGCATTAGTATTATATACTGCAACTACTCTGCAGACTTAGTAAGCTGCAGTTTGAACAAATTTGTAGGGAATGCTAAAGTCCAAGATATTTCTAACTTGAGTGAAATTTAGGTGGCAGTGTATCACATCATGCTGTTTAACCCTTAAACTCCCAGATGTGATTAACATGTAACTTCTCCCTAGACTATCCATACCATGTCCTACAAAAGGGTTATGAAAGAAGTTTTTATCTTGATCTAAGAACAAATTCCTATAACAAATGTACAAGGAAATGTGAAGCAACTAGAGGAGAGAATTAGCAAACAGATCTTAGGAGTTAAAGGATGAATACAAAATTGCTTCATTTTACAATCCTGTTTAGGATGAAAAAAAAAAGGCGAAACATTGTAACTTATCAGCCTCACTTAGCTACCCTGACATACTCAGATAAACTATTGAAAATTATACCAACAAAGTTACTTAACAAACAATACCATCTACCATTTCTCACATTCCAGTCCAGAAAGATACCTTGGGTTAGATATATGAAGTGGAATGAAACTCTTGGTTAAAACATGTCGTAAAATTACCTACCATGTGCAAAATTAAAGATTCATGACAAAGGAAATTTTACCATGTATGGTAATAAATACCAATTTTGGCCCAATAAGGTGTTCCCCCCCCCCCCCTCCACCCCCAGGAGAGGATAGGTGGGATTGTGAATTGCACTCGAGTGTATAGACACAAACGATGATCGATTCAGTCATGCAGGGGCTGTGATATGGGCAGATCTTTTCTCCGTCGCTTCTGAAGTCGAATTCCCTGATAACACAAATAACTCTCTCCCTCAAATGCTACATGATCCATTACTTACCTTGGTTTTCGTTCGGCGCTTTCCTACATCTTGTTTCGTTAATGACTTCGCAGTAGAATCTTTGCCGCGCTTATTTTCTACTTTCGAAGCGCCTTGCTTCGCTGTCTTTCCAGTAGGGCTGAAGAACGATCGAATATCCTGTAGAAAAATATGTAATTATAATTGAAACACCGGTTAAAAGACTATCACATCACTCTCCGACATTTCGCGCCATCTTTGAAAATCTCCCATACTTCAGTCAGCGGTCACCAACCTAGCTAGCTTCCAGACTCCTGCTATTTCTCTTCCGCTAATTTTCCGAGAAAGACAACAGGTTATAAAATAACCATAGTCTAATTCGAGTTCGCGGAACCAAATAGAGTTCCTCTTATAAAAAGAGCTGTCAGACGAGGGAGGTTGAATCACATGCAGTTGCCTCCATAGATTGCTTTGAAAATGGCAAATAGATCCGCGGAGGACACTTCTCAGGAGTACGTACTCTGTTGTCGATGTCGATATTTTCACGAATGCGCTGTAGATTCATGCAAACTTGTTCTGCGATTTGGTTTCTTGTGGTTTGTTTCGTTGCACTGTAGTCTCTTCGAGGTATATTGATTGTTTACTGAAAAATATTCAAATTCGCAGCGTGAAATTTGCAAAAAGTTTTTGAAGTTTTATACGCTGTAATTGAAAAACAATTTTATGTTATATAAATTGACCCTATGGAAGAAGAAACAACTACGTATAAAAGTTCTACCGATTGGACATGAATGAAATAAATGCGGTCGTGATTAGTGCACATTTTCCACAACTTAAAATTACACTGCTTTCTTAATTGTATTTGCTTGAGTGGTAGCAGATGATGGCGTTTATGCGCAGAATTGGATACAACTGAGTCAAAGAGTTAACGTTTTTAACACTGCTCTTTGCGCCTGTCTTTCAAAGATCTGATGTCATACAATGCATTTATTCTCTATTGTAAAACTAGAATCGACCATATTTCCGGAATTTTCTAGGGCTTACTGTGATTTGATAAACGAAACGAAACGAAACGAACTGAAAATAGGAACATCTCCGTGGTGTTCCTTGCGGAATCTTCACTCCGTTCGCGATGAGATCAAATCCTCTTCTGTATTTAAAGGAAGGACTGTGCCATTTAGCCATATAATGCAAATCTCTAATTTAAAAAAAAGACATTCTGTGAGGCTGCAGCTGTGCAATTTACAAAGTGTCAAGCACCGATATTCTTAGTCAATGAAAAATTCGATTGCGTGACATGACACCTTCCCTGAAAAATATCGCGTGACTAAAGTTGTTTTGCAGCATGTTTCTAATTGAAAAATAAAAAAAATTTTAAAAAAAAGTTTCCGTTTCAGCAGTAATAATGGTTTTTGTGTTATCATTTGTGTGATTTGTGGACTAAACTGTCCTATTCATCCTTGAGGGGCCAGGGCATTGGAATTTTCAGTATTTTTTAGATCGATTTTTGTGCCAAAAAATTTCGGTTTTTGGGATTCAGTGTTCATTGAGGTTTGCCGATTTTCTGTCTTTTAGCATTGGTTTCCGATTTTCGTCAAAAATACTTGTCTAATGAGCTTCGGATTTGATCACCAATGTGGTTTTCGGATTTTTCTATTTGGATTCCGGTATCTCTTCAATCCCGACAAGCGGCCATTATGCGCCTCCACTGATCTCGAATAGCCGCAAAACCTCTGTATGCTCCACTTGTCAACACTGTATGGGATCGATTAGGGTTTTGAGAACTGAGATGTGAACATTTATAGGTTTTGACGGTTTTGCATACGGTTTTCGGTTTTGATCGAATTTTTTTTGCAGTTTTGATACTTTTGCTTGAATTTATTTTAGCAAATTGCAACTGAGTTGAGTAAATCAACTCAGTTGCCATGGGGCAGAATTAGTTTATGAAAAAAATTCAATACAGATAAATGGAATTTAATATATTTAACGACTAGGAGCAATTATGGTTAGTAGCATTTCAAGTATTCGGTTCGCGTTTGAGATAGCTGTTAGCGTCTGTGCAGCATTTGTTGCATTCTACAGAGTTTAATACAGCAGTGCTGTGATCATTGGGGCCCTGGGGCCGTCCTCGTTTAGCGGTATACCTTATCAGTGCATGCATTATTCTACCATGTGCCTGTGTGGTGTTCGCTGTTCTATAGTGTGGCATTGTTTTTCTTGAGGGTAGCGGTTCTTGGCATTTCCTTCTCCCCAACCCTAACTGCCAGGTTTATTTCTATTTATTTGTTTTATTCATTCATTCGTCTATTTATTTATGTTTTCCTTCACTAAGCCATCTGTCTTCAACATGTCCTCCTCACCTAAATTATCTGATATCAATAATTGCTAATATGAACTAAATTATCAGATATGTATAATCTAAATGAAGTGTGTAGCACTGGTACCTAGGAAGGTATGTCCGATAGAGGACTGGGTTTCATTCCTGTAAAACATGGCGGAATCCACGGAATCAAGTGAGTAATGACCCTTTTTGACGTTTTTCAGCAAAAGCGTTCCTTTTCCTCTTGAGTTGTACTATTTATTTTGAAAATGAAATTCATCTAGATCGTGGCAAAAAACAAAAAAAACGACCTACGCTTTTCGAGGTGCTGGAAACAGCTCGAAAAATACTGAGAAGAGATGACCACGGGCAACCCTCTCCTTCTGCATCAACTGGCACGGTTATGAGAACTCGAGCCCCGGCAGTGTACCATTTTTCGAAAGATTCACGTACAGGACGACGCAAGACTCACTGCCAATATCGCCCAAGAAGCAGCGCAGCAGCCAGCGAAAACGTACTTCAGCCGACAGACGTCGGACTCGCGAATGATACCGACGTTCTAGGTATTAACACTAGTATTAATCAATCCTAAATTAGCTTGAGTGATGTAGTACATGTATATCTTTAAGCTTAATTATTAAGATCGGGTGAAGATGTAAGCTTCTTTATTAACTCGATAATTAAGTTCTTCTGCGAGGGAGTTTTAATAAACCTTCTTCTTCTTCTTCTTCTTTTTCCTCTTCTCCTTCTTCTTCTTCTTCTTCTTCTTCTTCTTCTTCTTCTTCTATAATGTATAATGTATAATAATAATAATAATAATAATTATTATTATTATTATAGTAATGATGATGATGATGATAATGATGATAATAATATTAATGACAATAATAATTGAGATTTATATAGCGCAAGTTCCATATACCCTCACAAATAGAAGAGAGCTGAGAAGGCTATAATTTTGTTCCTGCCAAAGCCAGTAAATTCTTTGATAATAATTTTAGTATCCTAAATTAATGCTGTTTTTAAAAGTGTACTCTTTAATTTAACTGTTTCATCATGTAAACCAAATAAACTACCGAATTTTGTTAAGTTTATCATATTGGAGGTGTAAAGATATACACATGGGTATAGAAAACAAGTTTGTTCTGGTCATTACAGCAAAATCTTAAAAAAGTTGCATTGCCACCCAATTTTTTAGACATTGATTCCTGTTCGGACAGCGGTGTGGATCCGCCATCATCCTCAGCTGAAACAAGTATGAATTTTTTTGTCATCTATTATTATTATTATTATTATTGTTGTTGTTGTTGTTGTTGTTGTTGTTATTATTATTATTATTATTATTATTATTACAAAGTTTCATCTGTTGCTAGTTCACTTTTATGTTTGCAATAGTTAATTTTGATTTCAAAATTACATTGATAAACATTTAGTGGATCTCAGTTTAAATGTAAAACAGCAAGTTGTAGTGGCTTTGTAATAATGCATTAGATGAGAAAGGTATTTTGTAGCCTTGTTGCTTTTATTAGATATCTTTATCATTTATTGTCATCATCACCAGTCATCAATTATTATTCAACAGTTCAAAAACTATCCAGAGAGTTGGAAAACATAATCGTTGCATTGTTATTAATTTAAGGGGTAAGATTTTAATTCATTCATGTTTTTTAATACTAAGCATAGAAAACTCTGCTACAGTCATATCAAAACTATTATTTAAAGTATCATTTGTTGTTTATAAAATTATGCAGTTAATTGAGTGAGTGAACCACACAACTGAACAGGCTATGTAACACTTCATCGCATGTTAGCCTTACAAGAAATTCAAATACTTAGAAAATTGTCACATCAATTGTAGTAAATGTTGTTAAATATCACAAGGTACCTTTTGACATTTTGGCATTTGAGTCTTCTCCTCTCTTTTTAGGTAGGTTTGATATGAACCATGTCCTGTTTAGATGCCTTCAGTGCCAAAAAGACCTACCCACATCCAATCCAGTTGTTGTTACTCAGCTTGGATTTTGGCCTGGTAGTGTCAGCAACATGACCTATGTTTTTGATTCAGAGGTTTTTTTACACTGGGATCTGTTCCAGAAGGAAAGTCCTGGTTGTTCCAAGAGATCTTATCTTACATCTCTTGAACAGTTTTCTTTAAGAAAAGGAAGGGTATGTTTTTCCTACAATGCTGAGTACTAAATTATTAAAACCCCTTTTCTATGCATTAAGGCCCTATTTCCCTCTTAGGGAAAAGGAAATGATGATGATGATGATGATGATGATGATGATTCTATGAATTAACTGCATGAAGCAGATATCATATTATATAATTATATTCGTGGTTATAGTCAACTACCTCTTAACAGACGCCTCTATAGGATGGACACATTTCATAGACGGACACCTTCTGTTTGTCCCGTACTGTAACTAAACGCCTTATAAGACAGACACCTCTCCAAGACGGACAACCTCCACTTTAAAAACCCTCAATGGACACTTGTGAAATATAGTTTTATGTGAATAATACCTCAAAACAGAAATGTACGTACTGAATATGAAAAGAAATCACTATTTAGAGAAGCAAATTGTTTGTCACGTAACTAAATGTGTCAAGAAGAATTAGTCAGGGCGTTGACAATTTCAAACATTCACACAAAAGCAATGAATTTTCCAATAATATTGTGTTTGAGTTTGTAGTTTTTATGACTTAAAACACACTAAATACAGTTGTGTATTCATTGTGCATCAGCATCTTCAGTTAAGCTTTATTATCTCAGAATTGCTGGTCTCATGTTACCTCTATAAGTTTATTCTTTTTATTTAAAAAAACTTGATGTATAGTTACTGTAAGGCAAACTAAATTTCCCTGAATGTTCCCTCTCTTACTTGTTACCATGTTCGTGGACAAAATTTTCATCTCAGCCTGGCCCTTTGTTGTTAAAGTCATTGAAATTTCTTGCAAATTATCCTGCAAGTGCAAGTCATTTTCGCTTACCAATAATATATATTTTATTTCATGTCTTTTAGGTTGGAACTATCAACAGTAATTCCTTTTCATGTGCTTTTAAGGAGTGGAAATATTGCCAGTCAGCATGATCTCGACACCAAAATAACGATTATCATTATTTCTAAATTGGCCCTGAAATAACAAATAGCATAATTTCAGTGCATGTGTGAGACCTTCGGGCTCGAAGCTTGGGAACTAGTATCCAGGGAAAGATAAAATGGCGGCAAAGGAAATCTCAGTAGTTTAATATTTTAGCGTGAAAAGGCTTGGGTGTTGTGATCTGGTTCTCAAGTAAAAAAAAACTCACGGTCTGCAATGGCCCTACCACCTTTTGAACAACAAGAAAACATTGAAACGGTGGTAAAAAGCAGCAAGTTTCGAAGTCTAAACGAAAGATGGGTAAGCTGAGTTTCAGTCAAATATCATGACATTTGGGATGTAATTTCGATACCGAATAAATAGTTCTACATGGTTATACACGCATAGGATTCTGTTGTGTTCACGTGAAGGCCATTTCAGCCATTCCTGCTACTTGTAAGTGGTAGGGAAATAAAAGATATGCATACTTGTTTTGTATTGAAGCCCTGTGAAATCACAAATTTGATTTATTTCTTCTTTGTTTTAGGTGGTCATTATCCATTACTTTTGGAAGTCGATGCTGATTAGAAAGAAAAAATGTTTATGATTATTTCTTCTCTCGAACATTTTACTATTTAGGTACCAAATAATCTTGATACTGAAGATCATTGCATCCATTATGAAAAAATTACCCTTGATTGCTTTGTCAACTGGAATGTATAATGTAATATACCTTGTGATTTGTGGGATTTTCACAAGTAAACTAGAAATACTTGAAGAGGGTAACGATGTACTTAATGCAGAGCATTTGGTAAAAAGTCTGCTTTGCTGTAATCTACCTGAAGGTGCTTTTTATATGCTAGTAAGACTTACACAGCCCAGTCAAAATGTTTTTGAGTAGTAGACAAGCTGGCTGTAGTAATTATAGGCAGCAGAGGCCAAACCTCTTCCTGAAAAGCAGTCTGAAAAGTGTGAAGTTAGCGGAAGGTACTTCATTGTAGGCGGCCAAATTGTAAGCTGCCAGCCCATTTTGAGTGAGCAGTAAAACTCAAGATTGGCTATTTTAGCTAATTTTATTGAGAACCAAATTCCCAGCAACGGGCACATTTTTACTGGGCTATTTGTTATTTAACTACTTGGTAATATTCTTATTAAAATTTACTGCATTCCTTTCTAATAATTTGCTGCTGATTGCATGCTGTATATAGCTAATGATTTGTGTGATTTTCACAAGTAAATTAGAAATACCTGAAGATGGTAATGATGTACTAGATAATGTGCTTGATGCAAAGCTATTTTGGTGCAAAGTGTGTGCCTTGTCCGTAGGTGATTTTGCATGCTAATAAGACTTGTAATTCAAATAATACACATCAGCTGGAGTGGGAATATTAAAAGAAAAATAATAATATTTAGCTATACCAAGTTCTGGTTTTATGTCCAAATTAAGCACTTAATTGAAGATCACTGCACTGCTCAGGTCCAGAAGGCTGAAAGAGTACTGTCTGCTGTTAGTTTGATTTTTGTCATTTTTTAGTGATTTATTTTATTAATCAATGTTTCTTTGAATTGTAATTCATTGTTCTCTTTCAATAGTGCAGGTTCACTCATGTAACCTAATCTCCCACATATGTATGTATGTATGTATGAGCTCAGTCGAAATGTTTTTGAGTGGAAGGCAAGCTGGTGATAGTAATAGGCAGCAGAGGCTGAACCTTGTCTTGAATGGAAGTGTGAAAAGTGTGAAGGTAGTGGCAGCTATATTGTGGCAGGCAGCCAAATTGTCGGCTGTGGCACATTTTGACTGGGCTGATTGTGTGTAGTATATATGTGCACTTCTTTTAGGGTGTTAAACAGGTTAAAGTACCAAGAAATCTTCTGTGATAACTTGATAATTCAAGATGTAAAAATTTTAAATAATAAGGTAAAGCTTGATCATTCTTAAGAGTTTCCATTTGTTCTGGAAATTTGGGGGAGAGTCAGGGGAGCATTATTTTTACATAAATAATGTACATAAAAAGTAAAAAAAAAAGGACTAAGGTAAAATCCCAATTTGTTTTAAGAGTTGATTTTATTAATAGAAAACCCTGGATATAGCTTGGCATTTCTGTGATTTTCAAAAATTGTTAGGAACCTTGTTAATTTTCAGCTTCAAGAACACATGTACATAATCTTTAGTGCAGCCCTCTTTTCTCCCCGCCATTATTCTAATTTTTTTTATCAAGTTTCCTTTTTCTTGTGTTCCATTAATTTATTGTCTTTACAGGTGAAATCTTAATATCTGCTAGCACAATTATCTCTGCTAAGAGTGTCTACCATCACTCTTGCCGGCCTCAAGCCCAAAACGCTGCAAACTAGCTGAAACTATATGTATTTCGTAAAATTGCAATGAAATCTATCTAAAAACAACAAAATCCGGCAGAACGCACGAGTTTTTGCCAAAATTTACGCAAAAGATGACAAAAGCGCTCAATTCGACCTGAAAAACACTTATTTTTTTGGCAAAAATCAGCCTATTTTACATTCAAAAGCACGATGTCTTTAACAAAATAGGGATACAATCCATGTGAAAACACTCATTCCAGCTAAACCGCAGTGTTCTCAGTAAAATTTGGGGAAAAAACGCGTAAAAACCGTCAGAAACACAAGAAATTGGGCTGATTTTACCCACTTTTTGTGTAAATAGCTGCCAAAACCCTCAAAACTAGCTGGAACTACATGTTTTTCACAAGATCGCCATAACATCTTGAAACGTTGCTTTAGGGACCTTTATGCCTCCAAAACGAGTTTTTACTTTAAAAAAAATGGAATGAACAAAGATGTTAAAGGGGAAAAAGCTGTGAGAAAGGAGAAGTTTAGTGTTGCTGTTTGATATGCCGCCCAGATATATCAATTTATTAATTTAACGCCTTTAGCCGTGGGCAGAAGTTTTTCTCTAGACTAAGAGGACCCTCCCTATGTTGACGAACCTCAATAATTCGTTGATTTTACTGTTTTTACACAGATTTGATTTTAACCATATTCGCTAAAATAACTGCCAAAACACGGCAAACCAGTATCTCATCCAAGAGCGATATTGGCCATTTCACACATTCTTATTAGATATGAATTTTATTAAAGATTGTCATTCTAGCATATGCTGGCTAGTTTCCACAGCTTTCTTGATTTTCATGGGAAAGTGGCATTGGTTGGTACCATGAACAATCTCCTCGACTTTCCCATGATTTCCATAGGATGTTAGCATCGACCTATACTTCGAACCTCAGTTGTTTTTTTTTTTTTTTTACATTGGCGCGAGTTTCACAACTTTCTTGTGGTTTGGCATTGACTCAGAGTTGGGCTTATTTTTATGGCTAATCCATCGGCGACTTTCTCATGATTTTCTTGGGTTCTCAACAGTGACACGCACTTTGGAACCATAATTTTATAAATATGTCAACACTGGCAAATACTGCTAAAATCTACACTCCACTAAACTCCATGTACCACAATATCCACACAACTGCGTGTGCCTACTTGTAAATCCTAACCCTAACCCTAAAACTATCCAGTTAGCCTAGTATTGTATTGCTGGTTTGAGTGACTAAACTGGCTCGAATGATCCAGCTGCTTAAAAATCTAAGCACAGAGTAAGTTTAAAAGATTCAATTTTGTAAGGTTTCGAAACAGTTCCAAAATTAACATGCACATAGCTCAGTGTAAAACATCGAAGCTTCTAGGACTTCTTATGATTCCTACGAACGTAAACACCTAATGCACGCCAATTTGCCTTTGTTGTCCTCGAACGATCACGTCTTCATGGTAACGTGGTGTAAGAACTGTACAGCACTTTATATATATATGTTTTACTTGACGGTAAAAGTTTGAATCCGTACAAGAAAACGTAACGGAAACAGGCGACGATAATATTCCGTTGACAGAATTGCAACGGAAATGTGTCGTCATATTTCCATTCAGGAATCATAACGGAAACATAACAGGTCCAAGGAAGAAGTGAATGACGTGGAAACATAGAGTTTCATTTTTCCGAATTATGGAATCATGCTATTTCGTCCTGTGCTCACTCTAACTCTGTGCTATCCTAAACCTAACCCAAACCCCAAACCAATCCTAAGCTATGGTAAAGGGTTTAATTCAGGGTTGAGGATAGGGTTAGGGCAGGAGCCCATTACTTGGTTAGGGTTAGAGTTTGGGTTGCTTCGGGTCAGAGGGGTTTAGTGTTACAATCAGGGTTAGGGCTAGGGTAAATTATGCTTAGGGTTAGCGGGGTTTAGTGTCAGAATTAGGGTTAAGGCTAGGGTGAGGCTATGCTTAGGGTTGGCGTTAATATTTTTCTACAAGCATTCAATTGCAGGGTTTTTGGTATTGCGTTTGTAAATTTCAGTAACTACTTGAAAGTTTACTGAAAAACAAACGATAGGCCGACTGGTACACTTACAGGATAGATAGAGAAGGTTGAGGTTAGGGTTAGGGTTAGGGTTAGGGTTAGGTCTAGGTTAAGGGCTATAGGTTAGGGTTTAGGGTTAGGTTTTAGGGTTATGGTGTGGGGCTAGGGTTTGGGATTAGGGTTAGGGTTAGGGTAAGGGTTTGGGCTTAGTGTTAGGGTTAGAGGGTTTGCGGTTGAGGTTAGGGCTAGGGTGAAGGTTTGGGGTTAGGGTTTGGGGGTAGGGTTAGAGTTTAGGGTAAGGGTGTAAGTCTCTTCATAAATATTTTCAAGGAGATTTTGTCACCTTTTTCACTTAAATAACAACTTGAAGAATTTTTACCAGTTGGATTATTTGAAGCGGTTGGATTAATTTTGATTGGGGTTCAATAACTTTTAGTAGTTGGATGATTATTTTTACCAGTTGAACCACTGTAATATGCTGGATCTTTTTAACTAATGTTACCATTCTTACCAGGTTGATGACTTGAATTATTTGAACCAATTTCACTGGTTACACATGCATTATCCAGTTAGACCATTTCAACTGGTTGGATCATTTAAACCAGTTTGTTCATTTTAGATATTGGCATCATTTTAACAAGTTGGATCATGTTAACCAGTTGCACTATTTTACTAAGTGAGATCGTTTCTTCCAATTGGACCATGTCACGTAATTAAAATCTTTTCACCGTTTAAACCATTTTATCTTGTTTTGGCTGGTTGGACCATGTTAACCAGTTGCATCATTTTGACTGGAGTGAAAAGTTCCGTTCTTAACCCTGGCCCTAACCCTAGCCCGGGGCTAGGGTTAGGGTTAGGATAGCTCACAGCTAGAGTTAGAGTTAGGGCTTGGGTAGGGTGCGATTATGATTAGGCTGAGGGTTACAATTTTTTCTGAAAACATCCAATTTTTTTTTTGGTATTGTGTTTGGCTCTAATCTTTAACAACTACTTGAAAGTTTGCTTGAAATCAAAATATACCATTTTTTGCCAAAATAACTGCCAAAATGCGCAATTCGGGCCTTTTTATCAATTTACATTGGGTTTAAGCTTGGTTTTTGTGTTTTCCCACAGACTCTTGCACTATTTTGCTGAGAACATTGTGTTTTAGCTGTTTTGCAGCGTTTTTAAAACTGAAATAAGCTTATTTTTGCAAAAATAAACAAACGTGTTTTTCAGTTGAATTGAGTGTTTTTGTCAACTTTAGCGAAAAATTTTGCAAAAATCGTACATTTCTGCCGTATTTTGGAGATTTTAGACAGATTTCGTCGCGATCTTGTGAAAAACATGTACTTTCAAGCTAGTTTTCAGTGTTTTGGCAGTTATCTTGGCCAAAAATGGGTACGTCAGTGCATTTTTTTTTTTTGGTTTTTAAGGTTTTTTTGCCCAAATTTTACTGAGAACACTGTGTGTTAGCTTGTCTCCATTGTTTTTTCGCAGATTCTATCGCTGTTTTGCTGAAAACATAACGTTTAAACTTGTTTGCATCATTTTTGGTCGTGAAATAAGCTAATTTTTGCAAAAGGAACAAAAACGTGTTTTTCAGCCCAAATTGACATAAAGGATACAGAACATTTTCTTATTGCCTTTTTTTTTTTGTCCTTACTCGTGAAGTTGATTTTGGCATTTCAAACAAAAACTCTGCTAGAGCATTAATTGAATGACATATCATGCACTTACTTTGAAGCAAGAACACTTTTTTTTTAATTCAGAAAAATACCTTTTTATTTTTTTTAAGGACTGCTGGATATAACCTGTACAACCAAGATGAATTTACATTCATTATTTTTCATAACTTACACTAAATTAGAAATTCAAGTGTGAAATGAGGGTACTAGCCCTTTAATAGTGTTCAAAATTTCCATATGCAGGGGTACTTGTGGCTACTGGAGAAGAATCAGTGTCTTTAACCCTTCACCCCCCCCCCCCCAAGGGAGATAATAAGTACATATATCCTCTTCCCTAGGGGCAACTAGCTCAAAAGTGAGTGATCTCAAGGGCCCTCCAAAAAAGTTTTCTACAGCAATAACTAAGCTCTACAGAAGCACACTATGCAGACAAAAGGTGTAAGAGAATCAATGAATTCTTTAATTCTTGGTCCCTCCCAGGCCAACCTATTGTACAAATCTCATGACATCTGTTCCAGTTTCATCAGTCAATTTTTCAAGCTTCAAGCTCTTCCTGCAATTATGTACTTGTTCTTGAAGCTGAAAATTGACAAGGTTCCTGTAAATTAAGTTTACATAACAACCCAACAATTTGTGAAAATCACACAAATCCCAAGCTATATCCAGAATTATGCTCTTAATAAAATAAACTTTTAAAGCAAATTGGGATTTTGCCCTAGTTCTTTTTATTTTTTTGCTACTTTTTAAATACATTTGTATAAATAATGCCCCCCTAACTCTCCCCAAAACTTTTAGAACAGATGCAAACTCTTAAGAATGATCAAGCTTTACCTTATTATTAAAAATTTTTACATCTTAGACTACCAAGTTATCACAGAGGTTTTTTTCGGTACTTTGACCTGTTTAACACCTAAAAAGAAGAACACATACATAACACACACAATCAGCCAGGTCAAAATGTGCTGCAGCCAAAACTTTGGCCACCTACAATGAAATAGCTGCCAATTTCACACATGTCAGACTTCTATTCAGGACAAGATTTGGCCTCTGCTGCCTATTACTATTGCCAGCTTGCCTGCCACTCAAAATTTCAACTGAGATTGTACATACATACATGTGGGATTAGGTTACATGAGCAAACCTGCACTATTGAAAGAGGTCAATGAATTATAACTCAAAGAAACATTGATAAATGAAATAAATCAATAGAAATGACAAAAATTAGACTAACAGCAGACAGCACTTTTTTGGCCTTCGAGGCCTGATCAGTGCAGTGATCTTCAACTAAGTCCTTAATTTGGACATAAAACCAAAACTTTTTATGGTTAAATATTATTATTTTTCTTTCAATATTCCCATTCCAGCTGATGTATATTATTTGAATAACAAATCTTATTAGCATGTTAAAATCACCTGAGGACAAGGCATACACTTTGTGCCAAAATTGCTTTGCATCAAGTACGTTATCTAGTACATCATTACCATCTTCAGGTATTTCTAATTTACTCTTGAAAATCACACAAATCATAAGCTATATACAGCATACAATTGGCAGCAAATCATTAAAAAGGAATGCAGTAATCTTTAATAATAAGATTACTTAGTAGCTAAATAACAAATAGCCTAGTCAAAATGTGCCATTAACCAGGGATTTGGCTGTCCACACAGAACATTTGTTAGGCGTCTAGTCTGGACAAGGTTTGGTCTCTACCTTCTATTACTATAGCCAGCTTGCATACTTCTAAAAAACATTTTGACTAAGCTGAAACTTGCTGCTTTTTACCACCGTTTCAATGTTTTCTTGTTGTTCAAAAGGTGGTAGGGCCATTGCAGACCGTGATTTTTTTTTTACTTGAGAACCAGATCACAACACCCAAGCCTTTTCACGCTAAAATATTAAACTACTGAGATTTCCTTTGCCGCCATTTTATCTTTCCCTGGATACTAGTTCCCAAGCTTCGAGCCCGAAGGTCTCACACATGCACTGAAATTATGCTATTTGTTATTTCAGGGCCAATTTAGAAATAATGATAATCGTTATTTTGGTGTCGAGATCATGCTGACTGGCAATATTTCCACTCCTTAAAAGCACATGAAAAGGAATTACTGTTGATGGTTCCAACCTAAAAGACATGAAATAAAATATATATTATTGGTAAGCGAAAATGACTTGCACTTGCAGGATAATTTGCAAGAAATTTCAATGACTTTAACAACAAAGGGCCAGGCTGAGATGAAAATTTTGTCCACGAACATGGTAACAAGTAAGAGAGGGAACATTCAGGGAAATTTAGTTTGCCTTACAGTAACTATACATCAAGTTTTTTTAAATAAAAAGAATAAACTTATAGAGGTAACATGAGACCAGCAATTCTGAGATAATAAAGCTTAACTGAAGATGCTGATGCACAATGAATACACAACTGTATTTAGTGTGTTTTAAGTCATAAAAACTACAAACTGGAACACAATATTATTGGAAAATTCATTGCTTTTGTGCAAATGTTTGAAATTGTCAACGCCCTGACTAATTCTTCTTGACATATTTAGTTACGTGACAAACAATTTGCTTCTCTAAATAGTGATTTCTTTTCATATTCAGTATGTACATTTCTGTTTTGAGGTATTATTCACATAAAACTATATTTCACAAGTGTCCATTGAGGGTTTTTAAAGTGGAGGTTGTCCGTCTTGGAGAGGTGTCTGTCTTATAAGGCGTTTAGTTACAGTACGGGACAAACAGAAGGTGTCCGTCTATGAAATGTGTCCATCCTATAGAGGCGTCTGTTAAGAGGTAGTTGACTATAACCACGAATATAATTATATAATATGATATCTGCTTCATGCAGTTAATTCATAGAATCATCATCATCATCATCATCATCATCATCATTTCCTTTTCCCTAAGAGGGAAATAGGGCCTTAATGCATAGAAAAGGGGTTTTAATAATTTAGTACTCAGCATTGTAGGAAAAACATACCCTTCCTTTTCTTAAAGAAAACTGTTCAAGAGATGTAAGATAAGATCTCTTGGAACAACCAGGACTTTCCTTCTGGAACAGATCCCAGTGTAAAAAAACCACTGGATCAAAAACATAGGTCATGTTGCTGACACTACCAGGCCAAAATCCAAGCTGAGTAACAACAACTGGATTGGATGTGGGTAGGTCTTTTTGGCACTGAAGGCATCTAAACAGGACATGGTTCATATCAAACCTACCTAAAAAGAGAGGAGAAGACTCAAATGCCAAAATGTCAAAAGGTACCTTGTGATATTTAACAACATTTACTACAATTGATGTGACAATTTTCTAAGTATTTGAATTTCTTGTAAGGCTAACATGCGATGAAGTGTTACATAGCCTGTTCAGTTGTGTGGTTCACTCACTCAATTAACTGCATAATTTTATAAACAACAAATGATACTTTAAATAATAGTTTTGATATGACTGTAGCAGAGTTTTCTATGCTTAGTATTAAAAAACATGAATGAATTAAAATCTTACCCCTTAAATCAATAACAATGCAACAATTATGTTTTCCAACTCTTTGGATAGTTTTTGAACTGTTGAATAATAATTGATGACTGATGATGATGACAATAAATGATAAAGATATCTAATAAAAGCAACAAGGCTACAAAATACCTTTCTCATCTAATGCATTATTATAAAGCCACTACAACTTGCTGTTTTACATTTAAACTGAGATCCACTAAATGTTTATCAATGTAATTTTGAAATCAAAATTAACTATTGCAAACATAAAAGTGAACTAGCAACAGATGAAACTTTGTAATAATAATAATAATAATAATAACAACAACAACAACAACAACAACAACAATAATAATGATAATAATAGATGACAAAAAAATTCATACTTGTTTCAGCTGAGGATGATGGCGGATCCACACCGCTGTCCAAACAGGAATCAATGTCTAAAAAATTGGGTGGCAATGCAACTTTTTTAAGATTTTGCTGTAATGACCAGAACAAACTTGTTTTCTCTACCCATGTGTATATCTTTACACCTCCAATATGATAAACTTAACAAAATTTGGTAGTTTATTTGGTTTACATGATGAAACAGTTAAATTAAAGAATACACTTTTAAAAACAGCATTAATTTAGGATACTAAAATTATTATCAAAGAATTTACTGGCTTCGGCAGGAACAAAATTATAGCCTTCTCAGCTCTCTTCTATTTGTGAGGGTATATGGAACTTGCGCTATATAAATCTCAATTATTACTGTCATTAATATTATTATCATCATTATCATCATCATATCATTACTATAATAATAATAATAATTATTATTATTATTATACATTATTATAGAAGAAGAAGAAGAAGAAGAAGAAGAAGAGGAAAAAGAAGAAGAAGAAGAAGAAGGTTTATTAAAACTCCCTCGCAGAAGAACTTAATTATCGAGTTAATAAAGAATAGAGACTCAATCCCATATAAAGTCCGAGTAAATCCTTAATATGTAAACATTAAAAAGAATCTAAAGAAATACACGTGTCCAAGAAGCTTACATCTTCACCCGATCTTGATAATTAAGCTTAAAGATATACATGTACTACATCGCTCAAGCTAATTTAGGATTGATTAATACGAGTGTTTATACCTAGAACGTCGGTATCATTCGCGAGTCCGACGTCTGTCAGCTGAAGTACGTTTTTGCTGGCTGCTGCGCTGCTTTTTGGGCGATATTGGCAGTGAGTCTTGCGTCGTCCTGTACGTGAATCTTTCGAAAAATGGCACACTGCCGGGGCTCGAGTTCTCATAACCGTGCCAGTTGATGCAGAAGGAGAGGGTTGCCCGTGGTCATCTCTTCTCAGTATTTTTCGAGCTGTTTCCAGCACCTCTAAAAGCGTAGGTCGCTTTTTTCGTTTTTTGCCACGATCTAGATGAATTTCATTTTCAAAATAAATAGTACAACTCAAGAAGAAAAGGAACGCTTTTGCTGAAAAACGTCAAAAAGGGTCATTACTCACTTGATTCCGTGGATTCCGCCATGTTTTACAGGAATGAAACCCAGTCCTCTATCGGACATACCTTCCTAGGTACCAGTGCTACACACTTCATTTAGATTATACATATCTGATAATTTAGTTCATATTAGCAATTATTGATATCAGATAATTTAGGTGAGGAGGACATGTTGCTGTCTTTAGTGTGATGGGTGCTCAGAGGGGGCTTGGAAAAAGATTGGGTAGGCCAGTCGGGTGTTCTAGCGCCATGGGGTGTGGTTGCAGCTCCTGGGCCCCTTGGGCACCTAACCTCCATTTGCGATACGGGAGTGAACTTGATATTGAGTTATTTATTTATGTATTTATTTGGAATATTTATACAGGCTGGCTCAGTTCGGCTTAAAAGTAAGTTTAAATGTGGGCCTCCATAAATAAAAACAAGGCCAGATGACCACACTGGCAGCCACATTCTTTACTCTTTGTTGAAGTCTGTGAGTTCTTTTACTCTTGAACTCTTAAGATCTGATTATTATTTAATTCCCCCTCTAGCTGCTGCACAATTGCATATTCATCAGTTATAAGAACTTTCCTGTTAGTTCAAGAAAACATCCTCTACCTGAGAAGTCTGGGTATTCTCATCACCTGTTTGCAGGATAATGTAAGGATATTATAGGGAGAAGTTACCTGTTAATCATTTCTGGGAGTTAAAGGGTTAATGTCCCCTGCTTATAACCAGTACAGAGAAGATGTAGGAGAGTATGGGGCCTATGGTTTATCATCCTTAGCTGAGAAGACCAGAACATCTAACCATTTTCAGATGTTACAGCAAAGGCAGCACATTCTCCTTAGTTATTTTAAAACCCCTGAGTGTTTTTGCAGTCTGGGGCTTCAACCCTCAACTACCTGCACAGCAAGAATGCCTTCACGATGTAGAAAGAAATGACACGAGCACATCCAAACTGGTTGCTAGACAATCTAATCTCCTTAATCTCTTTCCCTACAGTGAGGCAGTTCGAAGGGCTGCAAAACTCCAGAACAAAGATTTGTCTTTCAGATTGGCACTTTTCATCCCCACAGTATCAACGAACGCTTTACATTCAGCTAATTTATTCTTGTTTTCTCGTCACCATATTCCCACCAATAGTGTGCCTCCATTTTCTTCATATAAATACACACACAACTCACAATTCCTCCAACAGCTGTGATGAAGGGCTAACACTTGAAACGTCAGCTTTTAAACTCTTTACAGTGGCCAATCTACATTATCAACTCAGTTAATAATACAAAATTACACTGTTATACTCTCCCACTGATGCAGCACCCCAGTTTCTTTAGAAACTTACCCCCTTTACCTGCACAGCAGTCCAGCACTCGACATGAGGTACCAGAAAAAAAAATTCCTCTGTTTTAATCAGTAAAATATACATGACTGTGTGTTATCACTGAGTGTTATCACCGTTTAATACAGGTCAACGACAAAAGACAAGAAAACAACATTTAATTAATACGATAATTCATCATTTATTTTATGTCGAGTTTATGTAAAAAATGTATCAAATAACATCCATAAAATGATGGTACAGCGTAAAAAAAAGAACAATAGATAAGAATTCTAACAATCAGACCTCTTGGTAATTAACCATTAAATGATTTTTCTAGTGTAATTTTCTTGTATAATATTTGTCAGATACAAACAGTCCTATGGAAGAAAGATAATCTGCAATTCGTTAAGGACATCTGAACTCTAAATACTAACATTGATTTTGGAGACAAATATGGAATAAATTTTTACTTCAGAGACAATTCGTCGTTTTATTCGAGTGATTCCTCCCTAGGTGACCGTACCATACAACCCGAACAGGCCGATGGGACTCAGTCAAGGATGACAACAACCGCTTAATAGAGACCACCGCTGAAAAGTGGTGAAAGTGACAATACATAAGAGGAAAAAAATTCGGGAATTTGACAATCGACCGCTTAATACAGGTTCCACTATGAATTCCAAATTAGCCAATCAGCCCACGCGAAAAGCTCTATCCACCTGTGTGGTATATTATAAAAAACCGCCGTAAGGTGGGTAGATGGAGTACAGTTATGAAGCACGAAGAGAAAATCTAGGAAGACGAAAGAAGTCTAAGTCCAGCAATTACTTGGGGAGATTCTTATTCTTACCTTCTGAAATCTTAGTTCTAAGATTCTTGAGAACCCGTCGTTTAACCACGTAGCCGTTTACACTCCCAACCCGGGGAAGAAACGGAACCTCGACCCACCCTTCCCCTCTTCCCATGGCTCTTTTTTGAAAATGATTGTAATATATGCTATCGTCAGTAGAGATGTTCTGCTGAAACATTTACGTTGTCGCAGTTTTTTAGATCTGCAATGCAGTCAAAACATGAGGGCTTCCTTACTTTTTGGATCCGGCTCAAGGTCTTTAAAGGGTGAAGGAAATTTATCCTTGCTCGCCCTCACTACGGTGAGTATCTCGCGTTAGCTTCATTAAGCATCTCAGATTGAACATAACAGGAATGCGTAGCGACAACGCTCTCCCCACGCTCTCTCCCAGGTTGATCCTTACTTCCGGGATTTTTCCACGGCTTGTTTTTCCCGGTTTTCCTCACTCCTCAAAAACCAGCACTCTTAATTCGAGTTGCAAATGTCACTTTCTTAAAACGTTATTGTTTCACATCTTGCATGCCACCTAGTCGAGGGTCTCCATGGGGTTAACCGTTCGCAGTATATCGGTCAAAAAACTATCTGTCAGGCGTAAAAAATTGAACAATTTTAACCCTTAGTTGTAGAAAAAGTCAACCTTAAAAATCTTTCCTTTCTACAATGTGTTATTTTGTGTTATTCTGGGTTAACTGCAGCAGAAAAATGGCCACAATTTTAACCGTTAGCCGTGAAAAGTTCTCCTCGGTCGGCCCTCCTCATATATATCTCATTTAATAACTCTATCCAAGGAAATGGCAAGGAAATGGCAAAAGGTTGAGCGAATAAGACATATTTGCGCTCTCTACTCCAAAAGAAAAGATGTGACAAAACTTCATATCTGTCACATAACGTGCTAAAGTGCGTCGTGTGACATCCTAAGAAACGATTGCTAGTGATCGATATTAGCAGTTATAGAGTCAGAAAATATCGAAGTTTATCTCTCATTCAGTAAACTTATTCAAAGAAATGGGCAAAAGTTATTAAGCGAATACTATTTCAAACGACAAGAAATGGCTTATGCAGGTTGATGCAGCAATTTTCCTTCCTTTGTTAATGATTTCCTCTTCCATTCTAACAAAATATCAAGCGACTTGTTTCGTTGTTTGACATTTAAATGTTAGTTTATTGTACTTAGATAATGGGTAAACAATCTAATCGGAGAAACTAAATAAAATCATTTGGTTCCAACTTTCCAGCTCATTCTGAGCTTCCTTCAATGCTTTGTAAACCATAACTAAAATGATAAAATAAAAGTTCTCGTTTTGCCTTTGGGCGATTAGATTAAACAATATACTTAAAATGCATCGTTCTGCTTGTAAAAAATAACACAATTTATCTCATTCAAAATTAAAGGAGAAATCTCAGAAAATTAACTAATACCAAGACTTAATCCTTGCCATTACGGCCAAAATCTTTCATTTTAAGCCCAGATAAACCAAATTCTAATCGGCAGAAACTAACTTTAAGTACCAATGACTGAATATAAATCCTCGAAAAGTTCCTCACAATTTCCATCTGACATAGACAAAGATAATCGAGCAATCGAACAACTGATTATTCTCCAATTCCTATGGAAATTCTCTACACACGCACATAGCTGTAATAGCTTCATATCACTCATGAGACTAAACTGATTGAGAAAAAGTCTGTAAAAAACTCTGGAAAACGTTTTCAACTTCGACGTAAATGTAACGCCCAAATCCTCTCAGTAGAAAATACTTACATTAAAAATAACTTCTCACATACCTAGTCACGATAATTTTAAGACATCATATGAAAAAAAACAAACAAACAGTAGTTTGAGAAGGATATCAAAGATTAAGCTCGTAAAAGCAGTTCAGACAAGCAAAAAGGCAACTTTTGAATCAATGGAAATCTGTTCTCTTGTTAAACTTGACTTTGGCCGTCTTTTGGTTCTTGACCAAGGTTTCATCGGTAGCTTACAGGTTTCTGGTCCAAATATCAGCATTTGTAGGTATCCGAAAACTCCCTGGGATTCCAATGCTCACTGCCTTAACTGAAACATAAAAGAATCTCAGTTTAGGGAGGATAGTTGAGTTGCCATGAAATATTTCTCAGCACATGAAACGATACATTGCACAACAGGATTGTTTTAAAACAGATTTGCTATTTTACTCCTATCATGTTTCCAAAAAAGAATGTTATCATCGTAAACGTGTCCACTTGATTGTACTGCATCTCAGTTTGCAGAGAGAAAAATAAATTCGTAACCCAACTGAAAGGAAACTAACACGCAAGTATCACTGCTCGTATATGAGCAAAAATTATGATTTAATGTAACTTTGTATTGAATAGAATGTATCAACAGAATTATTACTTGATCCACCTTTTAAATCTCTTTGAAATCCAGGTTGACGTCGTCACCAATGAGTACAAATGGTGCCCAGTGCCAAACCTCCTTAAACTTTTCAATATCTCTCATACACTTCATGGCCTGATTGAGAGCTTCACTGGCCTTCTTGCCTTTGGCAAGTGCATCGTAGAAGAAACTCATGAACTCCAGGGTTCCCTCGTCGCCAATCGCCCACAAGGTTACCACAACAGATCTGGCACCGGCACCCAAAAGTGCACGCGCCATGCCGACCACACCCTCGGCCATGATCTCCCCACGAGTAGTGTGACAGCAGCTAAGTACAACCAGACGTGCTCGCAACCCAGCTTCTATGACATCTTTCATCGTCAGAAGATAGTCTTTCTCTTGCGGCTGAGGGTTTTCTCTTGTGGCGTTTGGTGCCAGGATAACTTCTCCAGTTTCCATTTTGCCGTGCGCTGCTATGTGAACTAAGGCCACTGATGATATTCGTTTTAACACTTCCTCTTTTGTTGCCATTTCTCTAGTGAGAGGGGGGACATTAAGGATACGTCCGATCATCTCCACTTCTTTCCTTGCTCCTGGAAGTTGCACCAAAAGTGTTCCCTCATAGATGAGATGCTTGAAACATGGGTCGCCGACAAGCAATGCACCAGTCTTCATGTGAAAGTCAGCTGGACAATCATGAATTAGTTGCAAGGTCGTCAGAGAGGGAAGCACACGAATTCTGAAAGAATCACTTAAATATGATAAGTTGGAGTCTTGCAACGCTGCAAAAGGTACAAGACAAAATGGCCCCTCAGGAACGAATGTGATCTCGTCGTTGCCTTCGATCAGGTCAGCAATAGGAGAAACGATGATGTCGTGCAGCTTCTTTAAAGCACTTGATTGGGAGTGCCTCACATCAACTCGGATCACATCATTGGCCACTTTCTCTTCTGTCGGCGAGTCTAACGGAGGATTTTCGATTGCAACAGTACCTCTTGCACCGATCTCCTTAAGAGCAGATTTGTTCAGTAACTGGATGAAAAGTTCCAATTCATACGCATACTTATAATTGTTGATGTGTACTTTTCTCACTTTTATGTCATCATTGCTGAAAATCCAGAAGTAAAGGCACGGTCCCCTCACAGCTAGGAAAATTGTGTCTAACGGAACACGACTCAGAGAAACGCACGAAGCTCTGTGCGTTGAAGAACATCCAGGGTAATATTTTGTCTCCATGAGATCTCTCAGAGCTTGAGCACGTCCTTCTTCTGCGGCAAGAAGAGCCTTTACACTTTTACCTTGCTTGATGGTTACACACCACAAGCCTCTGTATGCACTTTGGTGTTGATTACGAAAACTAATTTTCCACTGATCGTTAAAATGAAGACTGGCCCTGATATCATTATACAACAGTACACTCGAGTGATAGAGGAAAAAGGCCTTCTTTAGGCTTCCTAGGTACTCATAAATGCTACCAAGGAAACTTAATGCACAAGCCTCTCCAGTCTTGTCTCCCACTTCCTTAGCAATTTCCAGATGACGTTGATGGTACTGCATGGCTGCTTTGAGCTGTCTTAAACCTTGATAAGCGTTGCCGAGACTGCTATAACTTTTTCCCTCTCCGGCCTTGTCTCCCAATTCTTTAGCAATTTCTAGATGACGTTCATGGTACTGGATGGCTGTTTTAAACTGTCTAAGACCTTGATAAGCGTTGCCGAGACTGCCATTACTGAATCCCTCTCCGACCTCGTCTCCCACTTCTTTAGCAATTTCTAGATGACGTCGATTGTACTCGGTGGCATTTTTAAACTTACGCAGACTTTTATAGGTGTGGCCGAGATTGCCATAATTTCTTCCCTCTCCAGCCTTGTCTCCCACTTCCTTAGAAATTTCTAGATGACGTTGATGGTACTGGATGGCTGTTTTGAACTGTCCTAGACTGTGATAAGCGTTGCCGAGACCGCCATAACTTTTTCCCTCTCCGGCCTTGTCTCCCACTTCCATAGCAATTTCTAGATGACGTTGATGGTACTCGATGGCTGTTTTGAACTCTCCTAGACTGTCATAAGCGTTGCCGAGATTGCCATAACTTGCTCCCTCTCCGGCCTTGTCTCCCACTTCTTTAGCAATTTCTAGATGACGTTGATGGTACTGGATGGCTGTTTTGAACTGTCCAAGACCTTGATAAGCATTGCCGAAACTTCCATAACTTTTTCCCTCTCCGGCCTCGTCTCCCACTTCTTTAGCAATTTCTAGATGACGTTGATGGTACTGGATGGCTGTATTGAACTGTCCAAGACCTTGATAAGCGTTGCCGAGACTTCCATAACTGAATCCCTCTCCGGCCTTGTCTCCCACTTCTTTAGCAATTTCTAGATGACGTTGATGGTACTGGATGGCTGTTTTGAACTGTCCAAGACCTTGATAAGCGTTGCCGAGTCTTCCATAACTGAATCCCTCTCCGGCCTCGTCTCCCACTTCTTTAGCAATTTCTAGATGAAGTTGATGGAACTTGATGGCTGTTTTGAACTCTCCTAAACTGTCATAAGCGTTGCCGAGGTTGGTATAACTTTTTCCCTCTCCGGCCTTGTCTCCCACTTCTTTAGCAATTTCTAGACGACGTCGATGGTACTTGATGGCTGTTTTGGACTCTCCTAGTTTGTCATAAGCGTTGCCGAGATTGCCATAACTTGCTCCCTCTCCGGCCTTGTCTCCCACTTCTTTAGCAATTTCTAGATGACGTTGATGGTACTGGATGGCTGTTTTGAACTGTCCAAGACCTTGATAAGCATTGCCGAGACTTCCATAACTTTTTCCCTCTCCGGCCTCGTCTCCCACTTCTTTAGCAATTTCTAGATGACGTTGATGGTACTGGATGGCTGTTTTGAACTGTCCAAGACCTTGATAAGCGTTGCCGAGCCTTCCATAACTGAATCCCTCTCCGGCCTTGTCTCCCACTTCTTTGGCAATTTCTAGATGACGTTGATGGTACTGGATGGCTGTTTTGAACTGTTCAAGACCTTGATAAGCGTTGCCGAGACTTCCATAACTGAATCCCTCTCCGGCCTCGTCTCCCACTTCTTTAACAATTTCTAGATGAAGTTGATGGAACTTGATGGCTGTTTTGAACTCTCCTAAACTGTCATAAGCGTTGCCGAGGTTGGTATAACTTTTTCCCTCTCCGGCCTTGTCTCCCACTTCTTTAGCAATTTCTAGACGACGTCGATGGTACTTGATGGCTGTTTTGGACTCTCCTAGACTGTCATAAGCGTTGCCGAGATTGCCATAACTTGCTCCCTCTCCGGCCTTGTCTCCCACTTCTTTAGCAATTTCTAGGCATTGTTGATGGTACTTGATGGCCGTTTTGAACTCTCCTAGACTGTGATAAGCGTTGCCGAGATTGCCATAACTTCTTCCCTCTCCGGTCTTGTCTCCCACTTCTTTTTTGGAAATTTCTAGATGACGTTGATGGTACTTGATGGCTGTTTTGAACTCTCCTAGACTGTCATAAGCGTTGCCGAGATTGCCATAACGTGTTCCCTCTCCGGCCTTGTCTCCCACCTCTTTAGCAATTTCTAGATGACGTTGATGGTACTGGATGGCTGTTTTGAACTCTCCTAGACTGTCATAAGCGTTGCCGAGATTGGCATAACTTCTTCCCTCTCTGGCCTTGTCTCCGACTTCTTTAACAATT
Organism: Pocillopora damicornis; assembly: GCF_964200805.1. Classification (NCBI taxonomy): domain Eukaryota; kingdom Metazoa; phylum Cnidaria; class Anthozoa; order Scleractinia; family Pocilloporidae; genus Pocillopora; species Pocillopora damicornis. The sequence goes on from NC_142670.1 coordinate 4,254,327, forward strand.
TCTAGATGACGTTGATGGTACTTGATAGCTGTTTTGAACTCTCCTAGACTGTGAAAAGCGTTGCCGAGATTGCCAAAACTTCTTCCCTTTCTGGCCTTGTCTCCGTGTTCTTTAGCAATTTCTAGATCACGTTGGTTGTACTTGATGGCTGTTTTGAACTCTCCTAGACTGTCATAAGCTTTGCCGAGTCTGCCATAACTTCTTCCCTCTCCGGCCTTGTCTCCCACTTCTATAGCAATTTGTAGATGACGTTGATGGTACTCGATGGCTGTTTTGAACTCTCCTAGACTGTGATAAGCGTTCCCGAGATTTCCATAATATGCTCCCTCTCCGGCCTTGTCTCCCACTTCTTTAGCAATTTCTAGATGACGTTGATGGTACTCGATGGCTGTTTTGATTTCTCCTAGACCTTGATAAGCGTTGGCGAGACCGCCATAACTTTTTCCCTCTCCGGCCTTGTCTCCCACTTCTTTAGCAATTTCTAGATGACGTTGATGGTACTGGATGGCTGTTTTGAACTGTCCAAGACCTTGATAAGCATTGCCGAGACTTCCATAACTTTTTCCCTCTTCGGCCTTGTCTCGCACTTCTTTAGCAATTTCTAGATGACGTTGATGGTACTGGATGGCTGTTTTGAACTGTCCAAGACCTTGATAAGCGTTGCCGAGACTTCC